>NC_071572.1:51772720-52072720 GCF_024509145.1 Vidua macroura | reverse complement strand
GTGGGACAGGAAGTGCAAACTTTCGCAGGCAGGAGGGCAGAAGAAAGGACACTTCCCGGGACTCCCGGACCCTGGTGGCAGCTTTTCTTTGCAGAGACTTCAGTCTGGTAAGTATTAGTCGTGGAAACGTGTCCAGTTAATACGGGGAGGGCTGGCCGTGTTCCCGAGGTTGGGACGTGCGGTGCGCAGCACGAACGGCAGCCGCTGGAGTCGCCTGCGTTTTTTTGCTTTTTTTTCTCCTTTTTACTGCCCCAGGGGTGAGGTGGTTTGGGTGGAAGAAGCATGGGGACCGTGCTATCTGCCCAACAAAAGGAATTTTATTCCCAAGTTAAAGAAATCCTTTTGGTGAAGGGCCGATACCCAAAAAATTTAGTTAAGAAATTTGTTCGGTGGTTGTTCTTTGCTTTCCCCCGTCTGTCTACCGAGGACGCGCGCAAAACAGAATTTTGGGAGCAAGTGGGAAAAAGGCTAGCAGAGGGGATCGGTAGGGATCCCTCCATAGAAGACTGCTTCCCTAAATTCCATTTGTTGATCTCAGATGTAGGAAAATCAGACCCTGCGCGAAACTCGGTTGGGGAAAGGAAAGAACCATCCGGAAAATCTGTTACTCCCTCTGAATCTGTTTCCCCATCCCCTTCTCCTACCCCTTCTTCCCCTAACCCGGGTGGGCGAGGGGGGGCACCCCAGCGTCCCCGCCTTAGCGAGATCGGTCGATTCGCTGAGGCCACGACCCTAAACCCCTTTTCCAATCCCTTGTTCCCAGTTGAAAATCCCAGTTTCGGCGCTACCCCGCGCAGTTCTGTTTCTTTAAACCCCTTTCTTTGTTCCTCTGAGGAGGCCGAGGCCACGTGGTTGATCCCTTTGTCTTCCCAAGATGGAGGGCGGCCACATGGCAGGGTCTCTTCTTCCCACAACCCCTTTCTGTTCTTTGTTCCCGGTGTCCCCGCCTTTGACCCAACCCCCACCTGCCTCCCTGTGGGCGTGGGCGCCGCCCCCTCGGGAGTTCAGGTTACTCCCTCACCCATTGTTCCCCCTCGAATGGGTGTTCCCTCCAGTCCTTTGCATGTCGTCCCTGCTGAGTCATCGACTCCGCCCTCCCCCACCGGGGAGAGCTCTGCCATCTCCACCCCGCTGCCTGAGGGAGGCAGCCCCCGCCCTGTTGCCCGCACCCTGTCCCCATCTTCCCATGGGTCCCGGAGATCCGGGCGGGAGGGAAGGGGGGGGGGGGGGACGGGAACCCCTATCCCCATCTTCCCATGGGCCCCGGAGAGCCGGGCGGGAGGGAAGAGGAGGGGGGCGGGACGGGAACCCCTACCTCCAAGTTCCCATGGGCCCCAGACGTCTGGGCGGGAGGGAAAAGGAGAGGGGGGGGAATCGGAGCCCCTGCCTCCACATTCCCATGGATCCCGGAGACCCGGGAGGGAGGGAAGCAGGGGGATGTGGGTTTCTGAGCATTTTCCAGGTTCCGTGGAATGGGTCGAGCCGACAGATGAGAGGCATGTAGAGGGATCGGAGGTTCAGGACAAGTTTGTCCTGGAAGCGGCATCCATGAACACTGCTGCCTTGGATGCCGTACCTCCAAAGAACGCGGGTCCAAAGCAGCCTCCAGCAAGACGCCAGTGCTTCCACTGCAATCAAAGAGGACATTTTGTGGTTCAATGTCCGTTTCTGGGCAGGGCACCCCCAGGGACAGTGGGAGGGGGAAGAGGGGGGGAGGGAGATCCCATTCCCCCAAAAAACTGAAGAAACAACGCGCACCTGCCTCGTGTGAAGATAAAAGTAAGGCAGGCCACAGCACCTTAAGGAGAGCTGTGAGTTATCAAGTAACTGTGCAGGTGGTAGTTCAGAACATCAGGGTGCCTTTGAGCGTGGCAGATGACCCCACCAATCGGGGGGTTGCATCAAACCGCAGGCGACGCAAAAGAAAAAGGACCCTACAACCTCCTTAAAAAAATGTTTTTCCCCAAAGCCCCAGTCTGTGTGTGTCCCAAATCCCCATGTTTGTAATAAAGTTGTCCCAGTTTCCCTATCCCTAAACACCCTGAGAAGAACCAGCCCCAACACCATCTCCAGGCCCTCTCCACCTGCATAGCAGTCGCCGCAGTTGCAGCAGCAGAAGCTGGGAGAAGAGGCCACCGCTTGAGAGACTGAATCAACACCATTGCTTTCTTTTTATATTTTATTAAGCGGGGAGATGTTGCATCCCGGAGTTTGGGTTTAGATTAGGGTTTTTAATTTATGTTAAAATAAGTTCTGTAATCCCACGTTTCCCCCGCGTTGTTCCCCCCCCCCCACGGTTTCTGGCCCCCTGCTGCCGAATCTTACCCCTGTGCCGCTCCTGTAACCACCCTGACACCCGGCCCCGGGAAACCCCGTGCTGGCCACACGATCCCGCTCAACCCGCGGCTCGGTGCCCACCCCTGCGGGGTTCTCTGGTTGGTCGCGGTTGCTGGCGTCACTGCCACGGCAGCCACCCCTATTGGGCGGCAGGCCGTGGATCCTCTCGCCCTGCCCCTCCATAAAGCCCTATCCCGCCGGCAGTCAGACGCCATTTTCTCCCATGCGAGTGCCGGGAGCGGTCGCGTCTTTCCATCGAACCGCGCCACGTGACCAATAAACCGTTCCTGCTAAGCACGGAGTAAATGGACAAATTCCTTCCTCTTTGCCGGGTCCCTAGCGCACGGTAACAGCGGCTGGCCAGCCCACGCACCCGAGACACGGAGCCGTGTCCGGGAACCCGCGGCAGCAAACCCTGGCAGCATGTGGAAGCTACGCCACAGCCGGGCTCCCAAGAGCCGCGTGCAGCCGGGGAGAGCAAAAACCCACGCCGCAGCAATTTATGAATGTACACTTGGTACAAACAGTCTTAAAAGCTGTTGGATGCAACCAGTTGATTTGTTCATGCTCTTTAGTCAGGAAAATGTACTCTGGACATGGCACTTATGTTAATCCAAATATTACATGTTCTAAACACATATCACTACTCTTAAACACATATCACTGGTCTTAAACACATCAGATGAGCTGAAAGATTTTTCATTTTTTTAAAGTCTACATGTGCAAGCTTGACTAGTTGACTTCCAGCTAGGAAGGTTTTTCTAAGATAATTTTCTTTATAATACTTTTTCTGACCCCATTTCCTTAACAGACTGAGCTTTTACAGGGTTTATGGGAGCATTTGAGCTCTTGAACTGCTGACAGGTTCTTTGCATAAAGTTAACAGTAAAGGTCCTTTTGTATATATAACATCCAAATTTATCTTTTAAATTGCTGGAACTTCTCTGCACCACAACCCTCATATTTTATTTTGGTATATAATTTACATAAGGGGTGAAATAGTTTTAGCAGTTCAGATGCGGTTAAACCCCAAAATTCTTCCTGTTAGGATCAAAAGCGGGTCCTGAAACCTTATTTTACAAATCTTTCCAATTTTCTATTTTTATTTATACTTTTAAGATAACATGCTTAAAATCATACACAGAAAGAGAGAGTGAGATCTCAAAGAAGGCATAACTTGACTAAAATAAATAACACTAATTAATCTGGGTTATTCCACTACAGTAATAAAAATGGTCTCAAAGAAGAGTTGCCTAATTTGATCACACTACAGTAGGACCAGTCATACTTTATCTTTTCTAAAAAATAGACTAACCAAAAACTTGTGCAAAAATGAAGTCACAATAGTTTGCTTGTTTGTTTGTTTTATTTACACAGAGAACTATCTTCTATTTAAATACTCTGTGAGACTCTGTTATATTGATTTTGCATTTGGCTTCCACTGCCCTGTTATTTTGTGTTACTTTCAATCTCTTTGTACTGATATCGGTATTAAAAACATCAGAGCAAGAAAAAGATCATAAAATGACCATGTTGTTGGACAGAATCATGAATAGCTCCAATTTTCTGTCATCAGACTAGAGTGAATAAAAGAAATTTAAGTTTGAATTCTCATAGTTGAAACAGTCAATTGAAAAAAGCAAATCCTCCTTAAGATACAAGAGAGAGGAGGAAAATTACTAGATAGATACTGTATGATGGGATATTCTCTTTTAAAGCCCTCTATTATTACTCCCAAATGATAGCTGCAAGCAGCATTGAAAAGAAGTCCATTTAGGTTGTTATAAAGATTGCAATGATGTGTAAAATAATCCCTTTTTAGGTAAGATTTGTAGTGTAAAGTAAAAATACCTTAAGCCGATGGAATGGATATATTTCCTTCTGCTATATAGTAATTCAGAAAACCAGAAGCCAAATTAAATCTTATTTTTTTCTTTCAATGAACCATTAAATAACTTATTTAAAACATCTAAAGGTATTTTGAGTGTATATTTGAGTATAATATGCTCATTAATAAGAGCAGTGGCTTCTTGTGTTCTTCTATATTTATGCTCCTTGTTAAATGAGATGATAGAATATTAACCAACTAAACAAAACTTGGTGAAAAAGACATAGTGGAAGAGAAGCCACCACTCTATCCAATATCTAGTCAGAGAAAAGACCAACTAAGAGAAAGGAACAATAAATAATCATGATGAACAAGAAAACAGACGTCCCTCTACAAAAAACTACAAAAATCAAAACCGCAAACACTTGGAAAATAAAATGATACAACTTGCTTTAAGTTGAAACCTTATATAAGCTATTCAAAGATTAAGATCTGTAAAGATTATCTTTCTTGAGCAGAGTATATGACTATCTTCTTTGACTGTTATTTTTCTATCCTAATTTTCAGCCTCCTTGCCCTCAGGGTATGGTTTTACCCCAAGTCCAGTTGGAAAGGAAACACATCTGTGTTTCATCTAAGACAGAAGAAAAAAGAGTTTGTTGGAGTTTTTTCTTAAATTGCTGGACAACCAAAAATGCTAAGAAAGTAATTTTCATGTTCCAGGATTCACTAGTTACTCAGGGCTGTGAGGATGAGAAGGAATTTTCCTATGTGAAAGAACTGTGAGTATTAGTACTGGGGTTGTAGGCAAGCTTTCCAAAACCTATGATTTCTTTGTTCTCTAATTCCACAAATTATAGGGGTAAAGTCAATGTTGTCATGTAATTTCAGTATCAAGATTAAATGTGAAAAATATTAGGCAGGAAATTAGATGTGTCTGCAAAGATTCAACTTACTAATCGCTGAAATACCTAGCAAAAAACCCAGAGTAAATTGTTGACTTAGGTTTTTTTCTGCTTTAAGTGTACAGTATGTTTAAGTGCAAACAAGATATTTTTCCTAAATAGAGTATACATTTTTCAGTATAGAAGTGAAATAATTATGTTAACTTAACAAAGGAAAACTCTTGCTGGAAGCAAAGAAAATAGCTATTAGCATAACACATAATAGCATAATTGTGAAGAGGGAGAGGATGAAACAGAATAATTATTTGCAGTGCTTGAGATGTTTCTGAGGCACTGTTAAAGATATTAATTTAGATCTTTAAAAAAAATCCCTGGTTTTATCAAGACCTATGGTCTATTCTGATGAACATATGGAGTGATGTTCAGCATAGGCATTCTAATCTCATTGGTTTTTAGGCAAAAATACCATATGGAAGGACCATATTGTGCTTAATCTCCTGAGTGTGATAGTAGGTAAAACCTTCACCCTATTACACAGTCTAATGTAACCAGACAGAGTAGAATCAAAACATATGCCAAGATTCTGCAAGTGTTTCAGAAATGCCTTTCTCTGAAGCTGCTGGTGATCTTGGAACTTTTTTAATTAAAAAAAAACACAAACAAACAAAAAAAAAAGAGCAGATAAATAGAGGAACTATTTTCACAATTTATAGTAGCTATTAGGGAACAATATGAGTGGCCCTTCTCATGCTATATTGACTAGTTTGTCTAATCAGATAATATACATCTCACAGCATGAGAGGCTGTGAAAGTACAACATGCATGATTTAATTCAATCACAAATTTCAGACACAGATGGAATTTTTCAATAAATTGTCAGGTGTTTTGGATAACTTCTGAATCAAATGAGTTTATTCATATCAGTATTTGTGTTATAGCTTGATGTAATCTGTATACATATAAAAGTAGCTACCAAAATTTTTTGAGATTATTAAAACAGAGTACTGATACAGAGATCATTTACATCACAAGCAAGCACAGAAAAGGTCACACAAATCTAACTTCTGGACTACATGCATCCTCTGGTGATCAGTCATTCACAGACATGTTGGGGGTTTTTTGTTTGTTTGTTTACTTTGTTTTGTTTTTAATTAGTAATCTTTTAAAATATGTCATATGGGTAAGTTTATCTAGTAAACATCAAGTGTATTTATGTAAGTTACCTGCATGCAGACCTAACCTGAATAACCCAATATAAATGTACAGTGTTGTTGGGTCAGGTATATGTGGCTTTTGTATGATATCTTTATTGGAAAGTTAACAACTTGGGGGGAAAATAAGATAAAAAAATCCTGTACTGTACATGTCCTGTACAGCAAATTGCAAATTCCTTGATCAATTTCTTTCAGCTATTAAAGCTTTATTGATGACATTCACAGTGGCATCACAGGCTGTGAACTAAGAACTCCCTTACTGTCAACACATTGGATCTTATCTCTGATATATTCCTATCTTTGGAAAGTATAAATTAGGCTACTAAAATGTGCTTTCCTCCTACACTTTCTTTGCATTAAGAAAATACCTTCCAGAGCTGTTAGATTATATGTTTATCCCTAGATTTCTAGATAGTCAGATAAAATACAGCAATGGCAAGGCTGTCAAAGTTTTAGGTATAATCTCCAGAGGTCCCTTCCAACTCTAACTATTCTATAATTCCATGATCTGCAAAATAAACTCCTGCTGGTTTTTATTGTGGAAGAGATTATTTTCTTCACAGTGGCTATTATGGGGCCATGTTTTAGTTTAATGGTGAAAATAGCATCAATAACCCAGCAATGGTTTAGCTATTGCTGGGCTGTGCTTACAGAGAGTCAAGACCTCTGCCTCTCACCTCTCCCCATTAAAGAGGTTGGGGGTGCACAAGAATTTGAGAGGGGACACAGCTGAGACAGCTAAATCCAACTGACCAAAAGGATATTCCATATCCTATGACATCATGCTCAGCATACACAGCTGAGGAAAAAGAAGGAAGAGGGGGACGTTTGGAGTGATGGTGTTCATCTTCCCAAACCACCATTACAGGTCATCCAGCACGACTTTCCTGGAGACTGCTGAACACCTGAATGCCTATGAGAAGTGGGGAATTAATTCCTTGCACTGCTGGTGTGCACAACTTTGGCTTCACCTATTTAACTTTCTTTATCTCTACCCAATGATTTTCTCAATTTTAGCCTGATTGTCTTCCCCAGCCAGCTGGTGGGGCTTGGTTGCATCTGGGGATAAAGCAGAAGAAAGTTGTAGACCTATAATGTAGTTTCTTATCAGAAATAAGTGAAAGAAAAAGTTGACAACCTTACAAAAGAGGGAGAAAATCAAAGAAGCAACAAAAATAGACAAAATAAGACTTCTTTTCCCCCAAAATTTTCAATACTCTTTTGAATGTTCAGCTTAAAAAAATTAAAAACAAAACAAAAAAAATCAAATTCTAAATATTACCTTTCTTTACATAATTTATTAAAAAAGGTTTCTATAACAATATCTTTGAGCTGGCATACCTCTCTTTCTTCTTTTGCTGCTCCATCAACCTAGAATCAAATTTACTCCTGTTTCTCTTGAACAGGTTGAATTAGTATGAATGTAATGGATTATTATGAATGTCCCTGATATGTTTGGCTTACTTATCTCAAGAATTTCCAGTTTAAAGGGATTCATTTTCATTAGTATGTTCTGTGTCGTATGTTGTATCTACTATCCAAAGATTGATGGAATGATGAATTTTGCAAAATTATCCAACTGCATGTCTTACTTTTATTTTTTCGTAACTTTCTTTTTTTTTCACTTTCCATCTGTAATTTCCCAGTTTGCCAAGTTGAGTATGTGCCAAAAATAGAGGATTTGTCTCTTGTTTAACTTCTCTTCATGTCCTGTTTGCAAGATTTTACTATTCTGTTTCTACTTCTGGGCAGTCAGCCAGCTACTGCACTGCTTTGCTCTGGCTTGACAACACTTACTAATTATGTGAAATACTCAACTCTCCAAGCCCACAAATGGGAAAGGAAAAGTTTCAGTAGCAAAGAATGCAAAAGTACTATAGGGCAAAGTATCTGGTCAATCATAAAGGAAAACATTTCATATGAACCCATCTTGTGTGTTCCAGGTTCATAAAACATGTCACTTCTTGTTGATTTTATTTTGATCATACCAGATGCTTCTGTTGCTTTTTTTCCTGTTCTAGAATTAAAATATTCCTGATTTTCTATATTTTGGTCTTTTCCCAAAGTTAGTTTCTCTACTATCCATTATTGCTTCAATTTTATTGAGGAATCAGTTTTCTTTTTTATTTTGCCCCAATTTCCTGATCTGTTTCTACTTTATGCAACAGATTTTTCATTGTATACATTTCTTAAATGTTTCTCAACAATGTGAACAAAAATTTTTCTCTGATGTCTGTGGGAGTGTTTTGATAGCAGGCATTGTGACCTGTTACGTTATAGTTAACTATAGTTAACTTTTTGGAGGGTAAATATATTAGACAATTGCATGATTTTTTTTCCTTTTTCACTAATGCTAACTCATCAGATACCTGGACAGTAATAGGTCCTGGCCACAACAACCCCATGCAGTGTTACAGGCTGGGGACAGAGTTGCTGGGGAGGTACACAGCAGAAAAGGACCTGGGGGTGCTGATTGACAGCCAGCTAAACGTGAGCTATGAGTTTACTCAAGTGGCCAAGAGGGCCAATGGCATCCTGGCCTGTATCAGCAATAGCGTGGCTAGCAGGACCAGGGCAGTGATTGGCCCCTGTACTCAGCACTGGTGAGGCCATACCTCAAATCCTGTGTCCAGTTCTGGGCCCCTCAACACAAGAAGGTCACTGAGGTGCTGGAGTGTTCAGAGAAGCAACAAAGCTGATGAAGGGTCTGGAGAGCATGTCTGTGAGGAACAGCTGAGGGAGATGGTGTTGCTCAGCCTGGAGAAGATGAGGCTCAGGGGTGATCTTATCACACTCAACACCTCCCTGAAAGGAGGTTGTACCCAGGTGGGGACTGGTCTCCACTCACAGATCACCAGTGACAGGATAAGAGGACACAGTCTTAAACTGTGCCAAGAAACTTGTAGGGCTGCCCAGGGGGGTGATGGAGTGGCAGTCCCTGGAGGTGTTTAAGGAAAGACCAAATGTGGCACTGGCTGTGCCATGGTCTATTTAACATAGTGGTCTGTGGTCACAGGTTGGACTTGATGATCTCAGACATCTTTTCCAACCTGATTAATTCTGTGATTCTGTGGATGACCTGTTTTTACGTGTGTGTGTGTGTGTGTGTGTGTGTGTGTGCAGGCATGAGAGAGAGAACATCTGTGTAATGCAGATCTTTGTGAAGCAGGTCCATCAGTGAAACAGCAGCAGTCCTAAAAAACCTACTGAACAGAAAACTGAAGAAGAAACACTGAAGTTCACTATTTTATTCTGAAATTGGAAAATAATTACTAAATAATTTCTCCTATGTATATTACAAGCAATTAGTCACCTCCTTGAAGATTTAGTTTTCAATATCACTTCTTTCAAACCACTCTGAAGTTTAAATATTTGCCTCTTTCCAGACAGTTAGCTTTTCTCAGTTTATATTAATATATATTAATCTTTTTTGACTTGCAGCTGCATTATGTAGCCCTTTGTTCTTGCCATGTTTTAAACTCTGGGCAATGTTGAATTTTGCCAATATTCAAAATTAGAAACTTCTGGCAATATAACATGCTGATTCTGGTGACTCAGTACTATTCCTTCTGACTCAGAACTGATTCAGCACAGTGAGTCTGTTTAAATTTTTGTATTGTTTAATTCATCTTCCTGTCCTGCTGGATTTTAGCATGCCAATTCTACAACTTGGCAGCCAGCCAATTTAAATCAATGAAAAATTAGGAAAAGAAAGGACAAAAAAGCCTTTAATGACTTTTGTTTCAGACCTATGGTTAGGGGAAATTGCTGATAAAGGTGCTTCCTGTCAAAGAACATGTTAATTCAAGGTCTCATCTATTTATGAGCATTAAGGATCTGAGAAGGCTTTTGGATCTTTTTTTCTCCCAGTTATAAACAGTATTTATCTTTATGTTGAAGTAAAAATGAAACACACAACTTGGTTGTGCTGCAAGCACTTTTTAATTCTATGTATATCAGTGGCATATTAATCCTATGTTATTAATTATTATGATTTGCTAAAAGGAAATTACAATATATGCATATCCTGAAATATCCTGATCACACTTAGTATTTCTTTAAGCTTCATTGTACAGGCTTAATAATACATACTTATCATTTTTATGTATAAAAGTGTAACATACCAACAAGTTGGTAACTTTACTAACTGCTGGTAAGCATCACCAGGTAGGTTCCTGATCTCATGCATGTTTAAAATACAGTCAGTATTCCTTGTACAAAATCTACTGTTCTGCTTTTATTCAGGAGGCCTGCGCCTTTGGAAAATGTGTAGTAAATCTAAAGGGTCTAGTACAATGTGCATGCATATGTACCAACAAATTTTAAAACTTGCCTAAAAAGTCAAGGCTTATGTACCAGTCACATATATGCAGAATAAATGTGTTTCCCTAACCATAGTCATCATGTGAAACTCACCATCAGAAGACTCTCTTGCAACTCAGTTTTCTGTTTCTTGAGAGGTAGTTCATGTAAGAAAAGATGCCCATGTTCTACCTGAAACAAGAAGAATTAGCTGTCTTCTAGTCAGTCTGTAGATATAACAGTGTACTGTCTAAGCAAATAGCTTTTAAATATTTTTCCTATGGTTCAACAATTCTGTATAAAGAGACTGGCTCATGAAAAGCCACCATGAAAATTAATTTCATTTAAGAATACTTCATTTTTTTTCTGTATTGTTTACTCCCACAATGAGAAAGAAGAAAATTTGTTCACTTATGCATGTGAACAATTTCCCCAGCAACCCCTAAACTATGAGTTAGCATTTCATAAAGTCTTGAATACACATCCAAAGAGGAGTATTTCAACAAACAGTTAAACAAAAAATCAAAAAATTGTGTTGTAATTCAAATAGCAAACTGTGTCTTCTAGATTCTCCCCTTGGTTCTTTCTAAATACTCTGAAATCATTTCATGGAAGCAAGAATTTACACCCTCATATTAGTCTGGTTCTCTAATTTATATTTTCTCAGGATACTTCTGTGTGATTTCTTTGGAAATGGATTTACAATTAATACGGTTCCACTCTAGTAAAAGAAAACACACTCCTGTACCATTGTAGGATGAGGAGACAATCACATCAAAATATTATTTCTGCCATTACAGAAAGTAAGATTTAACATTTTTTATGAAAATTGATTGTAGCCATATGTCTTATTCAAGCATTGCTTCAGTTAGTTTTGATCTCAGACAAAGGAGTGAAAGATCACAATATTAATGCAAAGTGTCTCTCTCTGTTCACATTGTTCACACTTCTTTTTGGCTCCAGTTAAATATAAAATTATTTTAAATTGAGGTATCGATGAGTTTTGAAATTAGATTTTGGAGCAAATATCCAGTTGCATTTGCAATATGTATCCAAATAAATTTATCAATATACTGTGATAGATTTGATTTTTGCAGGTGAAAAAAACCCAGGCTTTATGAACCTTTCTATCACACAGCTATGAATGAAGATTGATTTGAAGAATCTTTAGAAAAAAAGATTAGAAGTTAGTTGGCATTTCAGTGTCTTAAAAGTAGCACAAACATTTCTGACTGATATTTACTCATTATATTTGTCATGAAGATTGACCTGAAAATTCTGCCAGTTATAAAAATATCACATATTGAAGTGTAGGAGAGAGTGAAATCATAAACCAAAATTAGCAGTACCACTGCATATAATTTTAAATTTTTCATTTTGTTCATATTTTTTCTTGCCAAATTAAATATATATTATCTTTTTCTATCTCAGTAAGTTATTGAGGTCAATGAAACTTCAAAGTTTATAAAGATATTCCAGTTACAGCATTTTTTAAATTATTGGTAATTCTGAAAATGATTCTTAGGTCTCAGATATTTTGTTCTGTTCATTTTATTTACTCAAGAATTGAATTTATACAGAATTAGCCTGACTTTGCATATTAAATACTCACCAATCTGCCCCAAGACTTTAAGATAAATCCAGAAGCTGAGCTCTCATTACCTGGAATTCATGAATGAAATCCCTTAAGTCATATTGAGGAAACCCAATTTCTTCTTTCTGAAGAATTTTAAGAAAATTTATGGTTATTATTAGATCTATTTTTGAAGTACAATTTTTGCATTTTTCCAGATCCATGTAACAAAAGATTATTTTATCTCTATTATTACTGACTGATATATGAACTGAAACATTCAGCAAAATATGAAAGAAATTTAAATTCATTATTCATTATATCAAACACATCTAAAATATATAAATGTATATGCATCAATATAAAAGAATAAATTTTATTTAAAGACAAAGAAATTATCTTTTTCTTAAATTGTTTGTAGTAGCAAAGCTATTTTGCCAAAGAACAAATTGGAAATTTTCTCTTTCCCATTTCATTTATCATGTATAAAAGGAGCATTACAGTGTATCTTCAGACATTATTTCATGTTTAGTCCCAGATTTTCTGTATAATACTACCATCAAAAGTAGATCTAATCATATATAATAAATATTCAAGTTCTTCTACTGATTTGTTGAGTTGACGTGTAGTATATAATTAGGCCTTTCTACAATTTTTTTCTTTTTAACACATTCAAGATGTTAAATTATGAGGAACATTTGTGGAATATCTCTTCCTTGTAGCATTTAGATGGTCACACACAGGTCAGTTATAAATTCTTATGATTACTTTGTCAGAAAACACCCATAAAGCTGGAAGACAAGACTTTAAAATGCTGCCAGTCTTGCAACTTTACCATTACTTCATCTGATTAATAATGTAACATCAGTGTTTCATTTCCTGATATTGTATTCCTGGAGTGGAAAACAGAAGACTGGGAAAGAAAAAGACATCGTGATAGATAAGTCTGATGCCCTGGAAAGAAGGATCAACACCCTTCTGAGGATGAATGAAGAGTACATGATGCAGATGGTGATGTACTTTCACTTCTGACATTCTTATTGATAAGCAGCATGTAATACCAACAGGAAAGACACAAAGAAAAGTTTTCTCTGAGCATGGCTTCCACTACACCTGAGCAGCAATTAGTTTCTCTGTGGGAAATATTTGACTGAAAAGCTAAATATGGTGCTGTTTTACATTATTACCAAATGACAGCTGAACATGTTTATGTGAAGGTGCATGTATATATTTTGAAAATTTTGCTGGGATTTCATGGGGTTTGGGTATTTTTTAAAAAAACATTCTTTCCAATTGATTTAGACATGGTCTTAGGCATAAGAAATGTAGAGACAAATGAAATATAGGACAAAGAATCTTCTGGATCACAGAAGCCCTGAAAATTAGTCTGAAGTTCACACTTAAGGCAGAATAAAATTCAGAACTTCTTATGTTAGGCCTCATTTATCTATTGCATTTAATTTCTTCTTCATTTAATATTTAATTAATTTACAGATTGCAATATTCTCCATTTGTCTTGCTGATATGCAGTATAGAAATGGTCAAGCCAAGCAATTAGTTGTCACTATCCATTGGTCATCTGTCTTGGATGAGTAAGGTACCTACAGAAAAATTCACTTATACTTTTCTTAGAAGATCACAGAACTTCACTAGCTTTATTTTTTAATGCTGGTTGGGAGTACTTAAAACACAGATTCTATTACTCTACATGCTATTCAGTCTATGGAACTACGTTGAATATAGGAAAACCTTAAAAATATTTTCTTCTCACCTTGAAAAACGCATGCCAGAAAATGATCATAACACAAAGGTTAAGAAATTCAAAAGTCAAAACTTACTCAACCACCTGATCTGCTCCTTTTTAGGGAAAGAAACCATAGAAGTAGTAAGCAACCTGCTTACTTGCATCTTGAAAACCCCCAGGGATGGTACATCTGCAATGTCCCTGGGAAGGCTGTTCCTGATTGATGGTTTTCATTGTAAAAAAATTCCTTCTTGAATTGAGATGAAACCTCTCTCAATGCAACTATTACCTGTATTTCCTTGTCTTTTTCATGTGATACCTTGTGAAGAGAGAGCCTTCATCTTCTTTGTAGCTAACCTTTTTGTACTGGAATACACTGCCTTCTCTGGAGAGAAAAGAAAGTTAATGGATTTAAACCAAAAAAATTGCAGGTTTAGATTAGATATGAGGAAGAAATTCTTCACTATGATGGGGATTAATCACTTGAACTGGTTGTCCAAAGAAGATATGGACATGTCAACCCTTTCTAGTGAAAGCTGCCCCTGCCCATGCCAGGGGAGGGGAACTAGATGATCTTTAAGGTCCTTTCCAACCCAAACACTTTCATGATCCTGTCATTCTTCAACATTTCACCATAGGGCAGATTCTTCAGCCCTTTGATCATCTTTCTGATTCCTCATGGTCTTATTCTATTAAGGTCAGATCTAAAATAATGCTGCTGCTATGGATGAAACTACACTGCCTAAAGTAGAATTACATATACAACTACCTAGCAAGCATAGTGCTTGAAACATGCCTCATGCCAAGATCTCTAACCTGTGGAACCTCAATCCAGCTTTTCCTCATTGCTTGAGGATGGCTAACCAGTGTATTAACTTCCTACAAAGAAAATGGACCTCATATACAGAAACTGAATAACTGATTCCTTTAAATACTCTTCAAAGAGCCCACTGCAAGCATTTGCAAAATCAAAGTCCTAGTCATTTATCAAAACAGAATCATATCCTCATGTAGCTGTTTCTGTTGCAAAAGCCCTTAATGAATAAGACCTTGAATGTTTAAAAAAAATTAATATGATTTATAGCAGTAATCCTCTTAAACACTTGAGTCTTTGTCAGCTTTCAACTAACAAGCTCAGTTATTAATGACAGCAGTCTTACAACACTCAGGGATTACTGCCTAGGCCTGCTGACAATGCATTGCTAGTGACCAGTTTTCAAAGTGCAATCTGTTATTGTATTTCACAGTCAAATCAATGTTTAAAATTGCTTCAAGCATGATAACTTGCCTCTTCTAGCAAGTCCACTATTAAAAAAAAAAAATCATTGTATCATTCTTTTTAACTGTGATTAAAGGTTATTATTATTACCAGTGTAAGTTATCTGGCAACATTTTTTGTTTGTGGTTTAACTAGGTAAACTTGAAAAGAATATTAAGCACAAAAAAACTTTAACTATAAAAAAAAAAGGACAGACAAGTCAGAAACCTGTCTACCTTCTCTTAATTCTTAATACAGAGTTTCTGACAAGCATACAGATTTGCCTTAATTATTTATTTATTTCACCGAAACTATTTTCATCTGTTTTAAATTTTTAATAAGTCTATTTAAATAAAGAGAAGTCTATTGGGAAGTTTATTTTATGTTTCAAAATCCTGAAGGGTTCTCTATTCAGAAAATGTAGGTTTGTGGTATTTGGTGTAACATCCCTTGTTAAAAATGGAGAGAATTCCACAGAAAGATCTCTAAACATTGAAGCGTCTATGGCTAATGCAACAAAGGCTAATGAACATGACTAGTACTCTATGAACTCTCACACTGATCTTGGAGCCTCTGGAGTCTCCCAGATAGTTGCATTTCCTTTCTCCCCCAAAAATAAAACAAAACATGTCTCCATATCTTGCTCCAGTTTTGTTTACCCTCAATATTTGGCAGCATCAACCTACCTTGTACAGCCTAGTGAAAATTCTGAAAAAGACACATTGTCTGTTGTAAAATCTCTTCATGGTCACGTGGTCTTGACTATGTAGCAGTCACTAAAATCTTCAGAATATGGTTATTAAATCATGCATTGTATAAAGGAAGTTCATCAAAAGGAGCTTGTTATCCTTTACCCACTGACTTAGATAATATTCTGCTCTATATCTATATCCCTTTTGTGTCTGATTTGAAGCAAATTGGAATATTTCATCTTTTGTGATTTGAAGTATAACATTACATTATAGAAGCATGCATTATATGTTATTGCAGTGATAAGTCTGTGAAAGAATTCCGGAGACACTGAAGAAAAAAAAAAAAAAAAAGACAGAAGATCTGTGGCAGATTATAGAAATACATTATTAGATATTGGCTTGAAAACACACAGGAAGAAACCATTATGATATTGATTTTCTATGTTTCTGTGGAAGAAACAAGAATTCCACCTGGACAACAAAAGTCCCAAATGGATGCCTGTGATTTTTTTCTTTGCCAGCATAGCTTATAGGAAAAGGGGCTTTGTTCTTTGCTACACAGATGGTAAGAGAAAGGGAACTGAAGGCTCTGCAAGACATTTCACAGAGACATGTCTGACAGGTGATCAAATCATTGAACACTTTTTTCTGAAAAACAATGTTCAGATGTAGTCTAAGCATACACCCTGTGACAGCAGGAACACACTTTCCTCTGTGTTGACATTCATTTTAATAATGGAAAAAGCAAGCAGAATTTCTGGCAATGACAACAACAACAACAAAGTATATGCTTTCATGTTTACAATACAGAACTCACCAATTAATGCGTTTCTTTACTAGGGGGTGACTATTTTAATAAGAAACTTTTTTGATAGCATATGAAAAACTAGTGATTCAGATGTGGAATCTCTGTACAGTCTGTTTTAGAGGTAAATGGTCTTATTCAGTACTGGATTATAAATGTCGGTGAAATGCTATTAATGGTGTTAACATGATGGTTTCCTACTAAATCATGTCCTTGATATTCAGAGCTAAACACATAAACAACGTTTCAAGGCTCCTGTCACTCAGAAGCACATTTCTAGAGAATATAAGCATATCTGTCACCCTGAGATGTACACAGAATTTTTTTTTTTAAATGCAAGAACATGTGCCTAATTTTAACTCTCCATTGTCCAAAAACAACTGAAAGAGCCTCCAATATGTCATGAAAATTGTAATCTTAATCTCATACCTCAAAGAAATAGATTACCAAAAATTATTTTCTTTTAACTCTTGTTGCTTCACTTCATGTTCAATATTAAACAGCACAAATGTCACATAACCTATCTTATATGTACTAAGTACATCCACCATAAATTTACAGAAGCTATTAATGACAAATCTCTTAATGTGATCAGTTAACCAGTACTGACTTCTTATACTTTGTTGAAAAGCCTACAGGAAAAAATTCTCAAGTATTTACTTTCCTCATCTAGTGACAAAAAACATTTTATTCACTCTTTATAGTAGAATGAAACAGAATTTTTTTAGAAGAAGGAATTATTTGCAAGAACATAAGACTAGCATAAACACACTAACACAACAAAGCTATATCAGCCTATCTGCCTATCTGCAAACCATGTATTTTGTTCAAAATTAAAAATCATTGCAAAGAAACACTTTAGTGTACACTAGCTGAGGATTTAATCTTTCATGGAAGTTCCAAAATGTTTTCGTGTGTATGTTACTTCCTTAGAACTTTGATAGTTTATATTTGTTAGTCTGTATTTTGTGAAGGAATTCTATACAACCAGGATAAGACAAGAGCAGAGTTCTTTGAATTACCTCTGATGCAAATCAAGTGATTTGCACCAAAACTGCTAGTTTTATTATGCTTTGTGATATCTTGTACTAAATGGGATTCTGCAATACTTGGTGTTTTGTGCTTCACATAAAAACCACTTTTAACTAAAAATATTGAAGTAAAATCTAACATGTAACTCAATATTGTAAAACACATGGACATTATGGTTGATAACTCTATCAATGAAAACTCAAACTTATCACTGCCTCACTATATGTGTATGTATATATATATGTTACTTTGATGTCTTTTTCCAAGCTTTGGTCATTACATTATTGACAGTTTCAGAACTAAGGAGTAAATATAGAAATATAAGGAATGATATTTCCTGGCTTTCCCTCCTAGTTTCCTTTATTCCTTATTGTTCCTAAAAATATGAAAAGAATATTTCAGGGGATAATATGCATTGTTCATTCAACATAAATAATTAATTAGCAAACATGTTTTAAACAAATGTGTGCCTTCTCTTAGGCAGTGAAAGGAACACTTAGCTGCAGTACTCTAGCAAATAGGCAACAGATTAACTCCTTATTTAAAAGATGTCAAATCAATCCTAAATTGAAATTATACTTAAATTTTCAGCTCTCCTAAATAGAAATGTTTATAGAAAACTTTTTTCCCCTGTCTTCTTCAAATACATGTTTCATTCTAAGGTGCAAAGGAAAAATAGATTTTGGATTTTTCCAGCTAGGCACAGGTTGGTCCTGTCACACACAAATAAATAAACCAATATGACATAAAGTGGAAGGTGGAAAAAATTTGCAGTTTCAAGTATTTCATGGAATCACAGAATGAGTAAGGTTGGAAGGTATCACAGGGAGGTGTTCTGGTCCAACCTCCCTGCTCAGGCAGGGTCATCCTGGAGCCTATTGCACAGAATTGCATCCAGACGGTTCCATTTCCATTCAGGGCTCTGTTCTAAGCTGGGCTACAGATAAAAATCTTATTTTAAAGAGTACAATATAAATAATGCACCTGACTGCTGTTCTATCTCTTCATCCCTATTATGCCAGCAATTTTATAGAGTTTTGGGCTTGAAGTGTTGAACTGCTCCAGAATTTTGTAACTGGAGTCAGGATGATTGAAGGAAGCAGATAATCACACCATCCCCTTTCTCTTCACATTTGTTTAGGTCAGTTCTAACAATATTTTACATAAAAATTTGATTTTCCTATTTTTCTAGAGTTGCTTTTCTTGTTATAAAGAAACACCTTTGAATGTTCAGAAATTCTTATTATCTGGTATTATCTGCAGAAATTATCTGTGGATACTTACTGAAATAATTAAAATTCACACCATAGTAACTGAGAATGTTCTATTTGACATTTGAGTAACTGTGCAAATTTAAGAAAAAGCTCGCAATTCCTTTGCAACACAGTTTTTGTAAAAGGTTTTCTGGATGAATCACTGAAAGGAGACAAGTATGTACCTCAGTAGCTGGAAGTGTTTGTGGACAGGCTATTTAGCAAGCACACAGAGGAAAGATATAGTGCATGCTCTACATTCCTCGAAGCTGTTACTGCAAAGCTGTTATCAGAAAAATATGCCAAATTTTGTATCAGCTT
The DNA here is from genome assembly GCF_024509145.1 of Vidua macroura. Classification (NCBI taxonomy): domain Eukaryota; kingdom Metazoa; phylum Chordata; class Aves; order Passeriformes; family Viduidae; genus Vidua; species Vidua macroura. The sequence goes on along the minus strand of NC_071572.1, from coordinate 52,053,456 downwards.
TTTGGGAGTCAAAGCTCTTTAGAAAAACATATGAAAACTTTGTATCAATATTTCTATGCAAACTTTCTCTTGTAGTCATTAGAAATCATAGAAAATTATCATCTCTCTTTTCTGTTGGGAGAAAAGTTAGGTCTTCTTGGCATTATAGACTACAGCAGTTTGACAGTAGTTTCTACCCTTGTATGAATTTATGTACCCTTGAATGAATGTATGTATTCTCTCTACTGAGGCTGACTGATCTCTAAATTTTCCCAAGTTTTCTCTACCTAGATGTAATCACTTTCAAGACTGGCCTTCAGAAAATTGTGGAGAAAAAAGGCTCAGAGGAAGTCTAATTACCACACCCACACGCATTGTGAAAAATTACTAAAGGTGATATTTTCTTTCCTAATGTCTTTAATTGTCTTGTAAAATGCAGAAAATGCATAATTTTGAAAAATTGTAAATGTAACTTGCACTGTGGCAAAGACTGTGTATAATTACCATTCTAGTAAAATATATATCATAAATTAATATATTTAATTGAAATTTGATGAAATTAAGAGTCTTTGCTACTACCAACAGAAAATTATTTCATTTTTAGATATTGAGTATTTTCATAGTTTTAAAGCCATGTAACCTGATAACCTGCAGTGGTAGAAATGGAAGATTCATAAGAAAGGATTAGCAGTTACCCAATAAATGCCTGATTAGTTGCCAGTTAGAAGGGTGCTCAATGTTTTTTCATTTTACATAAACACATGTAGATATGTCACATATTCCGTTATTATATTTTTTATTATATTATATTATCATGTTAGGAGAATGTCTTGGCAAAATAAAATATATACTGATACAAGCATTCTAATTTTAACTATTTTCAACATAGTTCCAGGTATTTTTTTCCCACCTGATTATTGTAAAAAAAGTTTAAACATTAAAATTGGGATATCTAGATGTCAAAAACTGACATGAGTAAAAATAGACATTGAATTTTGGAAGAGACACATAACTCCACGGATATTTTTCTGCTTTAAAGGAGAATATAGCACCTATAAAAACGGTGTCCCTATATGAGTTTAAAGTTTTAAAATATAATATTAATATACAAGATAATATATAATTGTTAATGGGTATTAATGGGTATTAATGGATATAATTATCTGGATGTGAATTTAACACATGCATACACATATATATATAAAATTATTTTAAGAATATGTTTTTTCCTAACTGTATATTTTTCCCTATTCAAAGGCATGCCATAGCAGTATTTCTACAAAATACATCTTTAGAATACTCAATATGATGATTTTCATTTATGCCATTAACTCAAATCAAAGAAAAACATCCATAGGTTTAGATCATCTCACACAGAGACTGTTAATAGCATAGTATTGATATTGTGAAGCTGAACATCTGAAAATTAAGGAATGATGGCAATAAGGGTCTGCCATACCTTAAATCTCTTCTCTTTCTGTCATAATCATAACTTGAAACAGACCTTAATTATGCAATCATCCACTACTTTTTAATTGAGCCTTTCCTCATTTAATGCAGATAACAGATGGCATTCATTTTTTAGCACCTACTCAATATTTTCTTTCCTTACATCATTCAATGTGTGGTCCTAAGCCCTAGAAATCTCTTGCTACGTAGTTTGCTCTGAAGACAGTATTATAAATTTTCATCTAAGCTTTACTGTGATGTTGTAATCATGGCACTCCCAAAATATTAATGTTTGTTTTCACACCTTGTGAATGAAAACTGAAACATAGAGAAAGTTTAATTTTTTTTTTTTCACCTAAAATGGCAGGCTTTGAAAATCATGTGGTACATTATATATTTAAAGCTCATTTTCAATAGCCTTAGTGAAAATTCTAAGCCATCTACATTTTTATAAATAAGACAAACACCAACTCAGAAGTCCACCACTATGGAAAGAAGGATTCCATAATTAATGGTAAAACATTAAGCGATATAATGATATAAGTGATTTGTCTTTATCACTCAGAAGACATGAATGAGAGAGAGTGAAAGGTTCCACTTCACTGGAGTAGTATTTATTTGCTTGGACTGTGAGAACATCTTTGTGTTTCTTGGGTTAATCTACAATGGAAAAATTAAAATGTGCTCAGGTAAGAAAGAAGAACAAACTTTGTACATGCATGTCCAAAGTTTCATCTGGTTTTCCATCTGTGCCATTGAATCTAATGGAAGTTTTCAATAGTGATAACAATATCAGCATTGAAACTGCATCATGTAGTTAGAAATACTGTTCATTATGTCTGTAGGAAGACAGTGTTAAATTTGTAAATGTTTTTTACAGCATTTCCTTAAATTTTACTGTTCAACTGTGCAAATGTAACACAGTTACATATAAATTTCCTGTAAGACAGATGGGCGTGTGTGTGTTATTTTCTTAGTTAAAAATAAAGCTCACTTTGATTTTGAAATTCTAACACCTGGATTCATACTGATTTTATTTACTTTAACAGAAAAGCAGAAACTTTTGAAAAGTTGTCCATCATCTCTGCAATACACTTGCTCTTCTCTTAGGTATGCTTCCTAGGCAGTCCCAGCCTTTCCTATTCCACAACAGCTTCTATCTGCTCTACATCTTCTGAAGTTTCTTTTCACCTGGCTTTTTTCCCCTTCAAGTTTCCACTTTGTTACTATTTGGTGTAGCATTTTGTTCAAATTTGGTGTTATACACTTCAGAAAGGTTTTTCCCATTTGATTTCTAATTTTATTCTTAGTTTTTCAACCAGATAATTTCTTGGACTGGCCTTTTCAATGTGTTTGTCCTTGTATTTTTTTTTTCCCTTCCAATACTCATCTGTGGTTGACAAGGGAAGAGTGACCAATGTCATCTACCTAGGCTTCTATAAGGCCTTTGACATGGTGCTGAGCAATATACTTATCTCCAAACTGGAGAGACATGGACTGGAAGCATGGACTGGAGTTGGCTGTCTGTATCCAGACGGCCTGTCATGTTTAATGGCTCTATGTCTAGGTGGAGACCAGTGATGTGTGGCGTCCCTCAATGCTTTGTTTTGGGACCAGACCTCTTTAATATCTTCATCAGTGACACAGACAGTGAGACTGAGTGCAAGCTGGCAGATGGCATGAAGCTGAGTGGTGCTGTTGATATAACAGAAGGCAGGGAGCCCACCCAGAGGGACATGGACAAGCTTGAGCAGCGGGCCCATGAGGCTTAATAACACCAAGTGCAAGGTGCATTACCTGACTCGGGCCAATCTCAGGCACGAGTACTCAGGCACGAGAAGAATTCATTGAGAGCAGCCCTGTTGAATGGAGCTCTGTCATTCTCATGGATGACATAATCCAACAGCATGTCTTCAGGAGGCCAACTGCATCCTGGGCTGCATCAAAATAGGTGTGGACAGCAGGTCAAGGGAGATGATTCTCCCACCATGCTCTGCCCATGTGAGACCCCACACATGTGGGGAATTTTGTGTCCAGCTCTGGGCCACAAATGATGGCAGAAACATGAAGACAAGCTGAGAGAGTTGAGGCTGTTCAGTCTGGAGAAGGATTCTGGGACACCTTATAGCAGCCTTTCAGTACCTATAGGGGGCTAGAAGGCTGGAGAGGGAATTTTTACATAGGAAGGTACTGATAAGACAAGGGGGAATGGTTTTAAAGTTAAAGAGGGGGGATTTAGGTTAGATTTTAAAAGAATATTCTTTTCTATGAGGTTGGTGAGACACTGGAACAGGTTTCCCAAAAAAGCTGTGAGTGCCCCATCCTTGGAAATGTTCAAGGCCAGATTGGATGGGGCTCTGAGCAACCTGGTCTAGTGAAAGGTGTCCCTGTCCATGGCAGGAGGGTTGATTCAAGATGGTCTTTAAGGTCTTGTCCATTCCTAACCATTCTATATGATTCTATAATAGGGAGAGGCCTAAGGTGACCTGTAAAGTAAATGGCTTGAAATGTTTCTGAGTTCCAAGGTAATATCAGATGCACAAGTCTTAAATTAAAGGGGAATAGATAACAGAAAAGATTTTTTTCTATGTGATATTTGAGAAAAACTTGTAATTAGTCTTGTTATAAATTCCTAAGTGTCTTGAGATTATATATACAAACCCTCTTTTTTTGTAGATTAAAAGGCAGCTCCAGAAAATCTTTAGCTTTGGGTTTGTAAAAAGTTAGTCCATTTGCCAGATGACAAAGATAATTTGTATGCTAGCATTTTCCTGGCTTTCAGAATTGTTCCAGTTTGTGAATGCTTGCGTAAAATTCAATTTCCACATACTCCTTATAGACTATGAATCCATCTAGAGGTTCAAGTAGATGTTCAAGATTTTGGGGAGGAATTCAGTTACTTAAACAGAGGTTATGTAAGCCATTTTAAGTCATCCTATTTCATATGTAACAGCACTGTGAGGTGCCTCAGCAAAAAAGAGAAATCACACATGGCACTATGATGAGGCAGCTGAAAGCCATCCTTGGGAAGAAATTAATTTCATCTAAATGTAGACACCTGCAACACAGACTTTTACATTCCAGCTAGTCATTACAGGGTCATTTTCTAGTCAATGGAGAGCAATAAGTACTTCAAGATCCTAATTTATCTGACTGAATGTCTATGTCTACTCCAGGATGAGATGAACCATGCCCTAAAGGCATCTTTTAAATATAAAGGTATCTAACATGATTAGCTGAGATTTGGACATCTATATTGCAGACATCAGCATGTACTCAGATGAATAGGATTCATATCAGCAGAGTGAAGGAATCTTCTGGCAAAATGAGTCTGCCAGATAACAATGATTCTCTAAAACTGAAATATCTAATTATTTTTCTGAGTCTGGCACATGGGTTTCTAATTGTCTGGTGTTATAATCCCACAGCTCAAACGTAGCCTCCCTGACTACCTTGAAATACTAAACTCGTGAGTGAGCTGAAAGCCCAAGTGACTAAACTTTCCCAAACTAAATAATGAAGTTATACTGAAGTCAGGCACACTGATCAAAAATACTCAAGCACTTTTCCTCTCAGTATGAAAGTATAATGGAAGGATTGCTTATAAGCTCTGGATACTGAACGGGACAGCCAACATAAATAAATACTGTCCTTGTTAACAGGTGTTCACTGAATTCAAGTATATGTGACTCAATATAGAATAAAACAAAACATGAATTCAATGGCTTGCAAAGGTAGCAGGAGGTAAATGAATCATTGAATCATAGAATTGTCAAGGTTGGAAAAGACCTTTAAGATTATCACGTCCAACAGTCAATCCAGCACCACCACCATCTTCAACACTAAACCCTGTCTCCAAGTGTCGTATCCACACATTTTTCTAACAATTCCAGAGGTAGCAACTCCAGCACTACCCTGGACAGTCTGTTCCAATGTTTTATAATCCTTCCCATTAATAATTTTTTCCTATTATCTAAGCGAAACTTCCTGGCACATGAAACACATAAATACACCAATATCTTCCATTGGGAAGATAAGATTTACTTAAATCTTCTTATCTTCTTATTGTCCAGCTCTAAAATTCAAACTGATTAGTTTAACAGTGTTTATTAAATAAATACATTTATTTGACAGGTGAGTTTGGACATTTTTTTATTAATTGCCATTGTTCTGTTGGATATGCCTGCGGTGTGGGTTTTCGCTCTCCCCGGCTGCACGCGGCTCTTGGGAGCCTGGCTGTGGCGTAGCTTCCACATGCTGCCGGGGTTTGCTGCCGCGGGTTCCCGGACACGGCTCCGTGTCTCGGGCACGTGGGCTGGCCAGCCTCTGTTACCGTGCGCTAGGGATCCGGCAAAGAGGTAAGGAATTTGTCCATTTACTCCATGCTTGGCAGGAACGGTTTATTGGTCACACATGGCACGGTTCGATGGAAAGACGCGACCGCTCCTGGCACTCGCATGGGAGAAAATGGCGCCTGGCTGCCGGCGGGATAGGGTTTTATGGAGGGGCGGGGCGAGAGGATCCACGGCCTGCCGCCCAATAGGGGTGGCTGCCGTGGCGGTGACGCCAGCAACAGCGACCAACCAGAGAACCCCGCAGGGGCGGGCACCGAGCCTCGGGCTGAGCGGGATCGTATGGCTTGGGGTGGCCAGCACGGGGTTTCCCAGGGCCGGACGGCAGGGTGGTTACAGGAGCGGCACAGGGGTAAGAATCCAGCAGCAGGCAGCATGGGGGCAGAAACCGCGGGGGGGGGGGGGGGACAACATGGGGGAAACGCGGGATTCAGAACTTAACTTATACATAAATTAAAACCCCTAATCTAAACCCAAATTCCGGGATGCAACATATGCCTAAACTAAAATACAGGCTTGAAAACAATACTTGGGAATTTGAATATCATCTCAAGGATACAATCAGGTTAGATATTATTTTTGTAGATAGAATGGAAAAATATCTAAGAAGGAATGCATTCTTCAAAATGTAATCTTATGTTTCATAGCCTATGAAAAGAGACTGATTAATACATTTCCTGTGGTATTTGTGAATTCATGACAAAGCTGCTCACCCAGAGAAAACATCAGATTGAAAGATTATTTTAAAGCTGACCTTCTAGGTCATCTGTTAGCATCACACTGTTAGCATCCCTTATAGTATTATACTTCAGTACTGTAGCATAGTTATTAGAATATACTAATAAAAAATTCTGGTTTTCTGTGTCTAGTCAAGTTGACTATAAAGAAATGGCTGCCTTTTTTAATAGTCAATTAAACACTTATGATTACATAGCCAAAGAATCACAGCTTTCCTTACACAAGATACTTGAGGTTAGTATGATCTATAAATCAGAAACCGTATTTTAGAACAAATAAACAACTAGACATTAGTAACAAGCAGACTGAAACTATCATGAAAGCAATTAAAAATATTTATAGACTATGTTTCATGAAACCAAAATAATACTCATTTTTTCAGGAGATGACTTTTTACTGTAAATAATACAGTTAATGGCATACATTCATCATATCTCACATTAATTAGATTTTTTTCTTTTCATTAGGATCTGTGAAACAGTTTAAAGTACCAATGTCAACAACAGTTAACATGATTAAAACTGCATTCCTATAAGATTTTTATCCCAACTTGTATTAATGTTTATTTTAAAATGCTTCTGTGCTGTGGAACCATCTGTTTCTTGCTAGTTATAGTACCTGAGTTCTATAATCATAGGACCCAAGAGAGTTTTTCACCTATTTTTCTTCATAGTATAGCAGGCATTCACTACTGCATTCAAAGGAATATGTCAACTGAAGTTCAGAAGCTGTAATCAACAGGAAAATATTTGCAAACTTTTAAAACTGAAACTTCTTGGAAACTCCTTCTAATTTTATGGGTGAATTTTCTGGCTGTGGATTTGAAATTGTGGATTTTCTCACATTATACCAGGAAGAAGGGAAGAGATACTAGTAGCCAAATCAGTCATCCTTCTGTATGTTCTTTAAAAAATTAGCTTTCTATAAATATATGACTTTCAAATCACCTTTTGAAAAATATTAAAATCAATTAAGCAATGGGTAAATTTCCACCTAAAAGAAGAAATCAATCAGCTGTCAATGTTGATTGATTATTCTGGAATAGAGTGGTGTTTAAATTGTTAATTTATTGCACATTAATCTACATCTATAAAAACACCATGTGAATTAGGTATGACATGTATCATAGTAAATGGATAGAAAATTTAGTTTCCCTTTTGAAGTCCTGGTTTGTATCATGTGATCATCTGCTCTTCATTTGGTAGGTTATTCCTGTTAAGTAGAAAAGTAAATTGCTTTCTAATAAAGGTCAGATTTTTAAGTAATAAGAGCTTCAAAATCTCACGAGTTAAACTAGAATATACGGTGCATAGAGGTAAGGTTGGGCTTTACAGGTTTTGGCAACAGGGATTTTGCATAAAAAGTAAACCAGGCTTGGGTTGTATTACAACACAATGTAAAATATACACATATAATTTAATCAGATTGATACAAAAATGGGGACACACGTGGAAAGGCATATATATAACACTCAGAATTTTGTCTGAATTGGAGAAAATACACAGTCTTGCATTCAGCAGTTTACAGCAACATGAACATGAATAAGGATTTTCTTAAGAACCAGATACTAGTCTCTTGGCCAAAATGCTTACTAAAATCTAGAAAGGAAAGAAAAAACTAACCAGATCAATTGTTAAATAGATCTGATTTCTCTACTACAAATGCAGTCAAAAAATGAGAGTACAGTAGAATCACTGCAACCACAGTGTTTAAAATAAGGTTACACTAAGACATATACTCTCATCTACACATTATGTAAGTGATGGTGATATCTAGTTGATAAATTAAAGTGCTTACAGACAAATTGCATTTAGCATGCAGGTGAGATCTTCTCACCTGCAATCCCTCTACTAATTGATTGCCACTGCAACTACTTTTACTACTTTTAGATGCAAATAGGTGAAGTCAGACTGGCCATATCTAGCCTGACTTGCACAGGTGTACATTTGTCACTTGGTGGGCAGTTGGCTTGGCATGGCTGGTGGAGAGGAAAAATAGGGTTGTCTGTTCACATCTAGCCTTTATATAGGTATGGGACATTTTGCAGCACCTGTTTCTAGTCTGTTGGGATTTCCCTCATTGGAAAACTGGTGCCATGTTTGCAATCATGAAGATTGCAAGCCCCATGCTTGCAATCATGAAGAATGCACTGAAGACAGGCTGCATTAAGGCTTGGGACAGTGTTAACTAGATTTTAACATGCAGTCATGCAAAAGCATGTATACATTCACTATTATTAAAATACTAAACATTATATAAAAAAGTGTACAGCCAAGGCACAGAAAGAACCATAGGAAAGTAAAATTAATCTCTCAGGTGAAGTTATCTTTTAAACTGAAAGCAGAAATGAGATCGGTATATTGGTGAAAAAAGCTTGAAAAATCTTATCTAAAAATGAATTTGGTCCTGCTTTAAGACCTCCAGAAATCTCTCCCAACAGAAACTAAAATGATGCTCTGGAAGTAACAACAGTCTTTTCCATAGATTCCAACAAGAATATATTTTCTTGGGAATCTCTTCTGTTTGCAATTCTTTTAGATTTTAGGGAGCAAACATTTCAGGCATATCTTTCAACTACTATCCTTTATGTAGTAAAACAATAAGAATTATTATAATTGTTATTATTAATGATGATTTTTAATGATCCTTGTGGTTCCCATCCAACTCCAGACATTTTATGATACTAATATTAGCAACAACAATAACCACTATTACTATTATTATTGTTATTATTATTACCATTATTATAAATGCTGCACAATATAGGAGGGAAATCTTGTGAATCTATGAGGGGGAGTGATTGAGAAAAATGGAAATTGTCATGCTTCTACTAACCTCAGCACTCCTTTTCTCTGGCAGGCCTCCAAAACCTTTCTCATTTATGCAGTCTTCAGGGTAAAAAGGAGGCTGCCAGTTGCTGATTAAAGTCTCCCTTGGCTGTTGTCCTGCCTGGCAGACCCTCTTTTTTTTAAAAATTTTTTTCCTACTAGTTATTTAATACACTTTACTCTACAATTAGTCTACAGGGGCTCGCTCAAGGCAGACACTTCTCTCTCTGCCTTTGGCTGCATGCAGTCATAGAAATGGTGCAAGATTACAAACTGAGTTATCCAGAGTAGTTCACTGGGAAGCTACGCATATACTGGAGGTTTTTTGCCTAAAGATGTCTTTTCAGATATATGCAATACTGCTAGAAGTAAGGAGAATCATTATAACAAAAATGCATTGATCCAATTTTTATAAAAATATTCGACATTTTACCTTAACACTCAAACAAAAAATAAAATGAAAAAAAAATTGCTGCCAAAAAAAGATGGTTGCATTTATGCACTTTGGTTCTGAGAGTTTTAGTATTGTATCCCTCTTCAGATGCTCTCATCTCTATTAAGAATTTCCTGACAGAGTAAACTACTTGCCTTGTATATCCTTAGTATATCCTTACCATGTATAATCCTTAGCAGTTATGGCTATTAGTATCATAGGTAGAAAGACACTCCCTGATCTCACCCTTTGTCAGATCCCCAAATACTCCGAATTCCAACTGCAGAGTTCAAATTATTCCTACTTAGGAAAGTCAGACCAGTCAGTCTACTTTGTAGAAATTTTGATTTTTTTTTATAGGCTAAGAGAATGTATTAGTCAGAGCAGAACTGTTTATTTCCCATAGTTTTACCACACGAGTGAAGGGTTCAGATCAGAGTCTAGCTATGGTCAGATATGGTTCCTACAAGAAACAGGCTACATGAAAGATGTCTCCTGTTAGTGCCCCTTGTACATGCAGGAGCTGTGTGCTTTCTAAGTCTGCGACTCACTTTGGCTTTGACTCCTATTTGTGTCCTGCCTCTTAGAATATGTGTCAAAGGCATGAAAAAGCATGATGCACAATTAAGAGAAATTATTTAATTATTTTTGTCACATTTTGTGATATCATGATGCAGGACTTTCTGACCAAGTGAAAGAATAATTGATAAAAATGACTGCAGTCCCTAAAAGTTCTACAAACTATAATAAAAAGCCATGTTATAAATCCAAAATGACCTGCAAAACTCAGGGGGAAAGTGAATATGATCTCTTCCCAGTTATTCTAGCAGAGACAATATAATTTTTGAACTTCATGACAGCTCTATTGCTTTTTGTGCCATGATTTGGCAATGTGTTATGGGTACTTTCATCCAGAAATGCTCTTTCATCCAAGACTGCAAAGTCAAGACTTTTCTTGTCATCCTTTTATAACATTGTAACTTGAAAAAGATCCAGCACTAAATACAACAGAGAAAATGAACCAGAAATCAGCACTATCTGCAGTGCATTTAATTCTGAGTGACTGAGTAACAAATTAGTCATTATGGCAAGGGCAACACTTTTGTATATATTTGCTTTTCATGAAAATAATTCAAATCAGACTTTTTTTTACACTTTTAAAAGAAAGATTTTATATTTAAAGATGAAAGTCATTTATTTGAAAGATACTTCTTTAGTTACAGAAATAAACTGTATACAAAGAAAAGGGAGAATGCAAAGCTTTCTGTAATGTTACGTTTGGGATTCATCACACCAACAATATGAATAGGTAGATATGAAATGGAATATCAAGGTCTAGCTACTATTAACTGCTTTTATAAGTAGTGGAGAGATATAGGGGTTTCAGAAGGCAACTCATCCTGATCTATGCTAGATGCTTCTGTAATGAGGGGCCTATTGCTTCACATTGAGTACACAGCATAACTAATGTATATCTACTTTGGGATATATAGATACATCTATCTATATATCTATTACTCATTTATATTTGGGGTTATTTATGACAGATGAATTAACATATATCATGTAAGTACATGCATAGCACAAACATGAGGCAGGGAGACAGCTTGTACTCCAAGGAAACTGCAAACCCAAAAATTAGACAGCAGATGACAGAAATTTGAAAAACAAACAAACTCCACCCCAAACTCTCCATAAATAACCAAACAAACAAAAGAGCCTATCAAAGGATATTGTCACCCTTGTTGTTTGTCATCACATAGTAAGCACAGAACACCTTCACTGGTGCCTTAATTCCAATTGAAAACATTTCCAGGAAGGAAATGGTCTAGGTTGGTGGCTGTTTTAAACTATCAAAGCAAGCATTATGAAAGATTATCTGAACATTTTAAAAATTAATCAGACACATAGCTGCATTAAAATGGTGGGTTTTTTAGGACTAATAAGCAGAAAGAATATAGATAGGCCAAATATAAGTGCCTGTAAGGGAGTTCAGATCAAAGACAGCATTCAGTTCCTGGACCTGAAACATTTTGATAGCTCAAATACAGCAGAAGGGACATCTGGAAGGAATGAACAAGACCTCTTTTTCCAAAACATTGAACCTGAGCTACTGCCGTGAGAAGACACCAGAATTTCAAAAACAAAACTTACAGAGTGATCCGAGATCACACTTCACTGAAAATATTGATGAAGATCACAGTTACACACACAGTTTAATCAGTAGATACTCTAAGAAATTATAATAGCAAAATTTAGTTATTGATGTTTTCATGCTTGGTTACAGTTAGAAATGTTAAGTACACAATTAAACTTTACATCAGATGGTAGATTATTTATGAAATCTTTCTTAAAACTTTTTGGCTTTATTAAGCTAAGGAAATAAAAAGCCAGATAGTAAACATGATGTACATTTTAGTTATCAACAAGCTTGTATAAAAAAAAAATAATTGAAGTTCTAAAGCATGACTGTATTGACCTTATTCAGTCACAGTAAATACTACTCTTTCAAAATGTAAATTGCTTCCATAGGACTCCTGGAAGAGTAATGTGAAGAACAGTGACAAAATTGGGCTCTGTGTTACAATGCTGCCTTAATCAAATTCCAAGTAAAAATACAAGTTTCATTATACACATTTTTACAGAGAGGAAAGAAGCTGTAATCTATCCAACCAGTGTGGAAGTGTATCCACAAAAAGTAAGCCTTGACAAAATAAGTTAATGCACATTTATGGTAAGTGCTTTCTATGTTTTGTTTAGAAAGTGTACTATGCAGAACAATTAACTTAAAAGGATCAAGTACGTGTGGGAAGGGAGATTAGCAGAGGAGACTGCAACTAAGGAAATGTTTTGCAGATGTACTGCATTTAAATTAATAAAATCTCATTAGGTTTTATGTTTGCCAATAACGGCTGGAAAAGTTACCACACATTGTAGGAACAATTACCCAAATCTTCACTGTCTCATTAGGTTTGTCATACTGTTTTCATTATAATACATTAGAACTTGCAAGTGAGCCTTCAGTAATGACATATTGTTCCAATTCTCCTTTCAGCAGGCTCTAAGATATTTTAGTATTTGTGTTATAAGCCAGCAGGTGTCTTCACTTTGGTTTTTTTCTCAATCGGTTTTATACAGACCTCCAGACACAGAATGGAATGCAAAAGGGCTTTCAACAACCGCATAAAAATGAGTCTGATTAGAGTAGAGCAATACACACCATTTTTATGTTATGATAATTCAAGGTACTAAAAATGTGCATCTTTAGAGCATACATCTATTCCTTTAAGTCCAGTTAGTGAAAGCTGTATTAATGTAGATAAACCATGTGATATATAAAGTTTGCAAATCTGCATAACAAATGGAAGGCATAAAGCTGATTTGAATATCTAAGGCATTATAAACTTCAATAAGAACAACCAACCTCTTTGAGCTTGTAAGGAACTTGCATTCAAATGAATTAGATTTTAAAAGGATATATTTTTTATAACATTTTGAAGCTTTCTGCTTCAGGTCTCAAGAAGCTCAAGGTTAAAATAAATACAGGTTTTAATCAACAAGGGGAAAAGGTATAGGAAGAAATTTAAAAAGAAACCCATTTATATAAATGTCACATAACCTTAAAAATGAGTTTATTTTTGTGCTGTCCATGAGAAAATAAAACTTGAGAAAATAAGTTCTTGTAGATCTGCAATCTTAGTGTTGTTTATTTTAACTATATAATGTAAAATGTTAAACAGCACATTAAGAAAGATTCTTGGACATCCTGAGAAGGACATTATACCTACACCATCGTAATAGCTGGATTTTCAACTGCTTTAGAATTGGCAAAAAGTGAAAACAGAATCAGACAGAATACTGAAAAATGTCTATAGGTGGTATTGAGGGACATTTACCATCCTCTCCAGTGTGGTCTCCACTATGAAAGAATGTGAGGAAAAGAAACATGTGACACATGTTTTTCTAAGAAAAGACATGCTTATTATAATTTTCACATAAATCAACTTTACAATTAATTTTACCTAGATACAGGGCTAGTTGTCTAAAATCAAACAGTTTATTAGAAGAACTGCAGCTCAAAATTAATTTTTGTCCTGATTTGATTAATATCCATTTCAAGTGATTTCTGAAAATGTCTATATCTGGTATTAAATCATAGCCATCTATTTGCATAAACAAAGCAGTTGTATTCAGGGCAAGAATTTAACAAGGACTACAAAATAGTTTCTGATCCACTGCCTATTTTGCATTTACCATAGTCTCTCTATAGCTGCTGTCACCACAGAAGAGAATGACAAGTACAGTGATGATAAAAAATTGTTAATATTAATTGCTTGAAACGGCAAAGTTTCATCAGTTTTCCATTAGCATGAAACAGCATGAGATTCCTCTCAACGAGCATCAGGAACAATGTAAACATCTCTAATGAACCACCTATTACAGACAGAAATATGTATACAGGAAAATTAAATGACCCAAATATATAATATATTTCTCCTCTAGAGAGAAATTATGGTGAATATCTGTGGATTCTGCAGTAATGGATCAATATAGTCAGGTCACTCATGATTAGTGCCAGGTCCTGGATTTGGGTGCCCATGCAGCACTACAGTCTTGGGGAACAGTGTCTGGAAAGCTGCCCAGGGGAAAAGGACCTTGGGGTGTTGATTAACACCAGGAGTGTGCTAATGGCATCCTGACTTGTTTCAGAGATAGCGTGGCCAGAAGAACTAGGGAAAGGATTTTCCCTCTGTACTTGGCACAGTCCTGGACCCTTCAGTACAAGAAGGACATGGAGATGCTGGAGCATGTCCAGAGAAGGGCAACAAAGCTGGTGGAAGGTCTGGAGCACAAACATTAGGAGGAGCAGCTGAGGGAGCTGCAGTGGTTTAGTCTGGAGAAAAGGAGGTTCAGGAGAGACCTCCTGCAAGGAGGTTATAGTGAGGTGAAGATCAGTCTCTTCTCCTAATCAATAGAATTTTTGTAGACCTAACAAACTGCGTTCATCTTGCTGGATAGGACAAAGGGAAATAATTTCAGGTTGTGCAGGGGAAGTTTAGATTGTCTGTTAGGGAAAACCACTGAAAGAGCTGTCAAGCATCTGCATAGGCTGCCTGGGGAAGCAGTCTTGTCTCTATCCCTAAAGATACTTAAGAGACACATATATGTTGTACTTAGAGACATGGTTTAGAAATGGTCTTGGCAGTACTAGGTCAATGTTTGAACTTGATGATCTCAAAGGTCTTTTACAATCTAAACAATTCTATGATTCTATGTACCTATTGGGACTTGGGGGAACAGTCAGGAGGGCTGGAAGGGAGGCAGGAAAAAAAACCTCACCAAGTGCTAAGAAAATGAGATAACCTTCAAAAAGTTTTTAAGAAAATGCAGGGAATCTAAAAGATACAAATCAGAGCAGTTTTTGTGAAGACTTAAATATAAAAGTATCCTGCAAACCATATTGTCTAATGAACCCTAAAGAAAAATCTCACAGGGCTTCAGAAATGTGTTCTCTTTTGTGTTTATTTGTTTTTCACTAAATATGAAGCTTGTTTTTTATTTTTTAAATGGATCTGAAAGTCTAAGAAAAGACATGCAAAAGTAGTGCTATGAAAAAGATAAACAAAAATCATTCTGAGTTCAAACACAAACTTTCATAGGACCTTTTCTTGGCACAGGAAAAGGACAGCTTTTCCCACGCAAATCCAGTGCTCCAAGGACTTCAGTGCTGTTCTTGAGCCATAGGCATGGACTTCATAACAACTTTACACCTGGACAGCTTGCTCTCTTACTCCATATTACTCTATTTTATTTTCTGTCTGATGGTCACCCCTGCTGTTACTTATTACTGTACTGATACCCTTGGGTCTGCTCTTTTTAAGATACAGGTTTTCTTAATTAATGCCTTTCTTGCTGTTCTATTCTTTTCACTTTTAATTTGTCCATGAACTTTAATTAAGCTCCTTCATCACGGCTCACAGGTTTGGCAAGCTTCATATGTATATATATATCTGCTCACCCAGCAAGATGACCCAAGTTTGCTAGCTCTATAAAAATTCTATTACTTCCGTTGATGTCTTGCATAAGAGAGTTAACAAAACTAAAAATGGGATAAATAGAATGATTTAGATTTGGATTTTTTTAGCATGAAAGGTTAATTATTTATCTTTTTTTTAATAAAAAAATGTACTACTTATAAACATAAACTAGATGAAACTAGATTGTGTATATTCAAATATTTAACACTTACTCAGAATCAAAAAGTCTAATTCTTCCCTAAAACTGTTAGTCAACAGAAGAGCCTTCACATGTATCTACTTCACCCTTCTTTGATATTTTTCCTTTTCTTATACTTATCCATTACATTTAAACAAAAATTTACATTTTTGTAAATTTACATTTAAACAAAAATAAATGTGACAGAAATCTATTTTGATTAAAAACTAAGTAAATCTGGTCTTATAAATATCTACTTAGATTTTCCAGGTTCCTTGGGATTTAAATTCTACCTGTTGAACTGGCTTATTAACAAATTTATCTGTGAAAGCATTTTATTTTCTCCTCTCATTTGCTTTAGATTATACTGTAAAAAACATCTTGAAGGTTCCTGGAAATATTTTCATTGTTGCTAATAATGTCAGATAGTCCTATACCTTAAACTAGTCTTTGTATTGACTTAAGAGAGCTGCATGCTAGATTCTTTTCAAGCTAGCAGTATTAAAAAATTTCTTTTTTTCCTCTATATAATATTTTCTGAAATCTCCTACCTCCCAAAGACTTTATAAATACAAAAAATGCAACCCTAATCTTGATTAGAACAGACCAAACTTTTGGAAATTTTGTCCCTGGTTTCTCAGTAAAAGCTTGTTTAAGCTTGTTTGAAACAAGTACTCTTGTTTACCGAGGGATGGGACTTCACTTGTTTTTCAGTAGAAACAAGAACAACTTAAAGGATTATTCTGAACAAAGAACACATAGCACCTCAACTCAATTGGGTTCCCTCTAGTCTTCTGGAGAAAACATGGCAGACTGGATAAAAATGGTCCATGCTTGGTACCTGATTTAATAAATTATATTTGGTCCTTTTCAGATGTTCTGTGAATGATACCCACCCTTGGTGGGTATGTGAACCCTTACTAGATTGCCTGTCTGCCTTGCCTTAGCAAGGTATGTTAAAAATTAAAAGCCACACTTCTGAGCTGCGCATTGTGTTGTCTGGGTCATGTATTCTTTTTTCAGAGAAGGAGCTTAAATAAAACTTTTTTATTCCTTTGTTAATACATTTTTTAAAATCATGTAAATCCTTTGAAATGTACTTGATAACAGTGCAAGAAACCAACCATAAGTTCTTGGTCTTTGAAATGTAGGATAAATGACCACAACCAGAATAAAAATGAGAAGGGTGAGAAACTCCAAGTAACATAGAAATTTTTGGAAGTGCTAAGGACGTTTTGTATTGATTTAGTTATATAATTTGGCATTTCTTGTTTTTCTAAATTATGCTACTGAAGTAAAAAAAAAAAAAAAAAAAAAAATTAAAAACCCCAAACCCAACAAGGGATAACTAGAAACTTGTACTAGAGTATCACATGTAAAATTTTGTCCTAATAGACTCTTCCCCCAACAACAATAAAACAGCAGTAACAATAACTACCTGTGTAATTCAATATAAGCATTAGATTTCCTTTCCACCATACTGAAATATTTGTAACTGTAGTGAGGACAAATTTTAGTTGCTTGTCTTAGAAAAGTTGAAACTACCACTCATCATTCTTTTTTTCATTTACTTCTTTATAAATCATGAATTATTCCACTGAAGCTATTCGTTAGCAGTTAGCTGAAGAGATAAATAATGTAAATAAATATACAGTAATGTACAGTATTAATGAAAATTTAGTCAACCCATGTTCCTTATAAGTATTTTAAAATCTGTTTTAATTATATTTAAATACATAGTGTATCTTCACAGAAGAAATTTAAAATACCAATTTGGTCTTCAAGTATAGCCTAAAAATATTATAGACAGAATAAACAGAAAAGACCATCCAGAGGTAGGGTACTCTGGGATCAAAGTTTTTAGATTTCAGAGTGTCTGGATCATAAATTCATGCTGCTGAAAGAATTAAGACAATCTTTTAGTTGTAGAACAATATCCAAGTCTTATGAAAGCCACTGCAAAAGAGTGGACACCTTGCATCTTCAAAAATTTACACTTTTAAGAATAGATCTTGTAAACTTCTGGATTTCAACTTAGTCCTTGGTTGAATTAAAATCAAGAGAAAGAGATACATTTTCTTGGCTATGTAGAGAGTTATGTAGGTCAGACTATTTGCATCAGCCTTACATTCTCATATTCATTACTAGTTTTCATGCATCACTGGTGAAGTATAAGAAAAGTTCTCAAAATCTGGATGCAATCTCTGAGACTGAAAGCGTGCTGAGTTAATGATATTGCTCATGGCTTAGAGGGTCTTACAATTTTTGGAGGCTATGTAAGAGTAGTGTGACATAACTCATTATGGCTTCTGGTGCTAATAACTTATGCGGCACTCATGTGTATGAGATAAACCCCATAAGTTACTGTAGTCTTTATCATCTCTCCATTATAGCTACAGACATGAAATAGCCTAAATGCAGCCCATACCCCCAAAGTTCCATCATAAAACGGAGACGATCAGCATGTCTATTGATTCTGCTTTATTTTAATTGTGGTTTGTTATTTCTGCTTTTCTTTAGCTTCTGTATTCTTTTATTAATTATATTATTTTTTATTTGCTTTATTTAATTTGTATTTGTTGAAAAAAACTATTGAAACAAAATTTCACTACTGTTTATAGTAATCACATTAGTCAGATAGATTCTTGGACACCCTATTTCCATTAGAAAAATTTATCCATTCACTCCAAGGGCAAAACAGCTAAAACAGATTAAGACTCAAAGAGAGTAAGATCAAGCTTTTAAACTTAGCCATGTGCTAGGATGAGTCCAGGGACATACAGAAGCAATTCTTTTCTTGCTTTCCTTTTTCTATAGGGTGAAGTAATTTTACTGCAGCCTTCTCTAATACATGGCTTACCTTCCCACTTGTGAATTGCCCTGTTTGGCATATTATAGACAGCAGAATTAAGGTTCCATATATGCCTCATGTATGTCCCTTCGATACCCTAGAATTACTCACCCCAAGTGAAAATCTAACTTGCCATTCCACGTTCTTTTCTAGGTTTTAAGGTTCATTATGTTGGCACTGAAGGACAGAGGGTATACTGTTATTCATTCATTCCTTTGTCTTTCATATGGTCAGTCACAGTTTCAACTCTAACATAATAATTACAAGACAGAGAAGAAATCATTACAATGTAATTCAGGATGTTTTCAGAACACATTAAACAATAAAGAGCCTAAACCAAATTCATAATAGAACAACATTATTTGAAGGCAGAGATCAGAGGTACAAATTATGTTAAAATAAAATACTGTGGGGTAACTTCATGACAATTTTCTGTTACAGCACTGAAAGGGTTTTATAAAATACACTTTGTTGGGATAGATAAGAACACAAGTAGGTGTATGTATACAGCAGTCTAGTTTATGAAAAAGAATCTAAAAATAATTTGGATGCAAAAACTCTGCATTCGTCTGTGCAGATAACAGCAAGAAAGATGCATCAGAGTGGGCTGCTTAGGACTGCAGATACTCACAGTAGCTAAGATTCTGTCCATGTAGTTCTAAGGAGAGAAACATAAAGACACAGAAAATGGAAATACAATGCCTCCCTTTTCTCTGCATCTCTGTAAGCCTTAAGCATAATGTGCCCAAACACTCAGTTGGAAACATTTTGAGAATAGAGATGTAGCCATCAAGTGGGAGGAGGGCAGACTCACTGAACGTTTCAGTCTCTCTATACAAGCTTTTTGTTCCAATGATTGCTTGCCATTCTGGGTCATTGCTGATAAAGATCCCACTAGAAGGGAGTAAAAGATTTACCCTAGATTAGGCAGTGTCCATGTCATTATGAATTCTGCTCTCAGATTCATGCAGGTGGCATGAAAGTTTATAGGCAGCACATACTGTTGTCTAAACAAAGGATTGCATTTGTTTAGAATTTTACCAGAATTTAAAAGGTAGCATCATGTCATGTAATGCACAATATATAGGACACATTTTGGGGAAATGTTTGCAATTTTCGAAAGATACTGAAATAGCTAATCTAATTGAATCTGTAGTGCCTGCAAAATGTCAGTTCAAATATCATAAAATATTACTACTGACATCTAGAACAGGCTTGCTCTGTTTTTTATAGATTCACAATAAGCAGTAACATCAACTGTAATATAATAATACATATTTTAATACATACATAAAACTTTTTTGTTGTTGTTGTTGTTGTTGTTGTTGTTCAAACAAGTTTTAAGAAGCAGTGGTCTTTCTAGGCAAGCATCCTGTTGGTGATTCATCACAATCTCATTTTCTTGAAACTGAAAAAAATATTTCAACAGCAACAAACCTTTGGAGACTGCAAAAGCTTGGATACCCATCACAGTGTCTTCTTCACCCTTTTATTGAGATTTGCCTGTCACAGTTTGTTCAGGTTTTAATTTTAAGGCCCATATCCATAAAGGAACTGGCTTGCTATTTTGCATTTTGGGGTAAAAGAAGTATACAATATTAGAACTGTGATAAGGTTTGCAGATCAAGTTTCAGATTTCTGATCATTCTAGCCTAATGTCCTCCTCACTAAGCTAGAAATCTTGCTTAATCTAACTCCTTGCATTTGGTAGAATGAATATTTATATCTTAGCCACATAGCTGGTAAAAGAAAAGTGCAGAACATGGACAAATGGAGAAAGTTCCTTGCATTTAATTCAAATAATCTCTGCTTCTAGCCTGACAGTGTAGATTTCCAATTTGAATTTAAATCCACACTGATTAGAAAAAGATCTGTGTTGCAGCGCGTCCAGAACTAGCCTCTGTGAGCGACCTACACTCCCAGAGCTTGGAGCATGCAAAAGTCTGGCAGAAGACTTCTTTTTAGAAAACAAAAAGGGGGGAGTTGTGGGGGCCCAGGGGCCTACCACTGGAACTGTAATACATCAGGGCAAAGGTGATGAGGGTCAAAGAGAGACACCCTTCTAAATACAATGGTCTTACCCATAAGCATTTGCAGTCTCATGATAATGCAACAGGTTTTATTGGTATCACCGAGTTCAACTGCCACTTTTTCCTTATATGTACTCCCCCTAGAAGGTTCTTCCCTCTCTTGCCCCCTATTGGTCCCATTTTACCTCAATGCTCCGCCCCTGTTACCTCATTGGTTCTCCAGTTGGCTGCCCCTCCTCTGCACCACTTGTACTCAGTTCCCATTGGCCCTTGACCCTCAGATCCGCCCTTCCCCCCCTTATAAAACCCTATGTCCTCAGCCCCATTTTGTCTCTGCCCCTGGACCCTCTTCATTGCAATAAACTGTGTTTGGAGCTCCACACAAGGATCCATCTCTCGCCTTATTCGTCAGCAGTTTAAGCAAGCGTGTTCCAGGCTCTGGGAGTGCAGATCAGTCACAGAGGTTAGTTGCGGATGCACTGCAACAGATCTGCACTTGTTCGTCACTTTAGTTAAGTGATTTCAACACTACTGCAAAGTTGGAGCTGGGGTATATAATTTCTACAGTGTGAATTTCTCTGAAATAGTTTAAGATACTGACAGGAGACACACCTGCCTTTAAGTTAGTCTAAACTGCTTTTATAGATAGGCAACAGAAACAAGCACAGTTTGGGTCAATTCAGGTGACATATTTTAGAGGTTTACATTGGGTCAAGATAAATCACACCTTAGCTGTGTAAGTTCGTCTTCACTGGCTACAAACACAAGACAGCATAAATGATTGAGATGTTGGTGCCCAGAAGTTAAACTCTCAGCTTTACTTGATAAAACCTACCTCAACAGGTCTTGGAATGGATGAGCCAGTGCCCATTTTCTGAAGAATGACTTGGCTTCCAAAGTTTTTGGTTTCAGTGCCAGTCTCAGAGTAATAAAAAAAAAAAAGGACAGTTGCATCTCTTTTATTCAGTCTTATTTAGGAGCTTTTTTATTAGCTATCAGGCACTCAGGAAGAAGGATTTTCTCATTTATACCTACAGCATCCACTTTAAAAGCCTCTTTTTTAAAAACTTGGAATGGTTGGGCAGATCTTAAACAGCAACTAGTAATGATGAGCACTAATCACTCATTGACTGAAAAAAAAACCTGTTTGTGGTGCCAATGTCTGCATTGCCAATGACCACATTTGGTCAGAAGAATTAAATTCCTAAGAGGTTTTTAAAAAAATATAGTGGATAATTTACAATACTTGGATGCATGGTTAAACTGCCTAGAGGGAAAATGGCTCCATATTCTAGTAATTAATAGATGCTTCCACTTTTGCGGACTATACTTTAGTTTTGTTTTTGGTTTTCTCTTCCCAGTGTAACAACCTGTAGTTCTTTCTTGTTTTGCCAGCTCTCCCATTCTTTTTACTTTCCTCTAGACCACATAAGTGTATGCTCAAACATTTAAAAAATGTTGTTAAGTTTTAAAGATATTTTTGTCATAAGTAGAAATCAAGCCACTTAAACACTATCAAGTGTCAGAAATGAGCACCAAGATCATCTCATATCTCACCACTTCTTAGAACTATATTGAATTGAATTGAACCCAAGAGTATAATGGTCTAATCTGATGTTTATACAAAGGCTGTGCTACCCACCATTGAACTATACCTGAAGTTTCACAAATGGAACAGTCTTTGTATATCTCTGTACTCTTATCATTCTCCCCATATATCTATGCTAAGGTTTAGTAACAGAGACAAAAGTAAAAGCTTCTTTACTTAGATGTTGATCGATTAAAGCTGGGTTCAGAGGGGGCTGAGGTTCACAAGCATCTCTGCACAGCTTTGACAAAACTTCACTGTCTGCTCTACTGCCTACAAATAAATTCAGGAAGTGACTGGCAGTCATGGCCACTAGTTCTAAAAAATGTGTATGATCAAAAAGTAGAGGAAACTCTATTATTAATATGCAAGATTTCCATCAGGATTTGTGAGGAAATCTTAATGTCTTTTAATACCTCAAGAGAACCTATTTGGGTTTATAATGGAGATCATTGAAATATTTGAGGCTCATTGGTGCTCAACTCTTGACAACTTACAGAGACTTTGTACATCTTCGTGTTAGAAGATTGCACTTCAAGGAAGATTACCTTGGTTTTTTTTTACATTCTTTGATATCAAATGTAATAGCTACCAGCAGAAGTTAGGAAGTATGTGGGAGTAAAGCACTTTATTAGTGACTTCTTGTCCATACAGAAGTGACAGAAAAAAGAGAGAGGAAAATGGAGAAAAGGAGAGATGACAAATTCAAAAGTGCAATTATATAAAGTATGTGTTTTGATTCGAAAATTATTTTAAAAGAAATGGGGAAATTAATAGATATAATTTTTAATTTGACATAAGAATCTTTTTATAGGATATTTTCTTCAGCATGAAATTCTCAGAAACAAGTTCAAAGATTAAATTTTCTGATAAAGTCTAAATTAGTGTGCTGAAATACATTGTCCTATGAAAAATGGGCATTGTTTTAATAGTCTTACATGACTGTCTGAGCAAAACAAAGTAAGGACACAATGATACAAAGTCTTATAACCTGAGAGTAAGACAATTTTATTACTACCAGTTTAATTGGAAAAATCACGTACTTTCAGTTGCGTTTCTGTTCTTATGAAATAAAACCTACTGATATCTGCCACCATTTACATTTATTCATCATATGCAGATAACTTGCCTGTAAAAGTTCAGTTCCATATTTGATGAAGAGTGATTCCTTATAATTTGTCATTAAGCGATAGTCCTTAAAACTAAAATGGGCAATCCTAATAGAATTTGTATTCTACTAATTGATACTACTTTTGTTAAGAATTTTCTACTGTGATAGGTGTTGGTATTTTTTTTTCCTGGAACAAAATTCCCATGAATGATGTAGGTACATTCTGTGCATTTCAACCTTCAGGTAAACCTTTTAAGTAATACACAGACTTGGTATCATTGTGGGGTAGGTGAGGACATCAGCTCAGCTAACGCTGTGTTACCACTTTATTTTTCTTGTAGGAAAATAAAAAGATAGTCATAAAGATTTTTGTTCATTTTGTCAGCTATTTCCTCAAATTTTGAAATCTAGAATTAAAACCAAAACATGAGGGACATTAGTTTTCTAAAACTGGCATTTTGCTCTTATGAATATGGTTTTCATAGTTTCTCTCCAGAGCTGGGGGGAACACAACACCTGTAGATTCAGATCTGGAGGTCAGGCTATGCAAAATAGACAGCCTTTTCCTGCACCCCATATTCATGCAATCACTCGCCTCCTTTCATATTAAACTTCAAATCCATATTCACACAAATACAACTTACTTTTATGCGCCATCCACCCTCCATTAAAAAGTGTTATATTTAGGCTCTTGTTACTGCTGTTACTGGAGATAATAGGATTACAGATGAGGGGATTGAGTTTTAGAAGCAGCAGAAACCATGTAATACTGCAGAAGGTGGGAGAGAAGTTCAGCTTGTCTGCACTATATGAAGAACTTCTCCTTGCTGTCTTTAAAGAAAGAAAGTCAGCCACATGGGAACTTAAGACAGATTTGGCTTTTGTTCGGACATTGCAATTCTAACTGGTACTTCCTCTACCCAAGTGATTGTGCCTTCCACCCTAGGTGCATCATTAATAAGTTTAGCATGTTTGACTCTTGTTAGCATGAGTTCCCTATCTTGTACTTGAAAATACTTGGTAATTTACTCTGCTTTCTGCCTTTTTAGTCATCCACTAGGAACCGTGTGACATTTCCTCCCTACTAATTGTGTTTGTGATGTGTACTTCAAAAGCTTTTCCAATTTGTCGTATTTGTATTTCTCTTTATTGTAGGTTCTGAGTGGATGTTTTTGGCATGAGTAAGCTGTTTTTTCACATTTTCTCTATGTCTAGGGAGATGTGTCATTCTTCTACTCTGTAGCTTCACATTCTGCCCTTACTTAAACCCCTGTTATTTTAAGTACCCTCTCCCAGAGCTGCTGAGGTGATATCTTTTCATTCTTTGAGGGATTTTTCCTCTGTTTTGAACTCCTTAAAATATTGAGGAAGGAAATATACTGAATTGCTTCAACTTTATATATGAGTATTTTTTCTCACTTCTTACCTCTTCGTATTTTAAAACTAATTGGATGTATCTGTTTATATTACCTTTCAGTACACAGGCCATCATGCAACAATGAGACACTGTATAGCAGTACACATTCAAAAATGCTATCAGAAAGCTGTTTTGATGCATCTAATCTCTTTAGACCTTTGAATCTTTTAACAAAAATCGAATCCTTGTTCAAGATAGGTTCTCTTAATAGTTAAAAAAAAAAAGAAACAGATTTGTCCTGCCTCATCCAGAGGTATACATCAGCATTAAACTTGCTTTTCTTGATGTATTTTGAAGCCAAAATATTATGCTTACTCAGTCTTCAGAAGTGAAGAATTCATAAATTTAGTACATTAGGAAAAGGTTACATTCTACTGAATCAGGCTAAAGCTCACAGACTGGCTGAATCTATGACTTGTCTAAAGAAAAAATATTTCTTTGCTTCCTCAAGAAGTTCTGAAAACAGATAAATCCCTTACCACAGGATAAAAACCATCTAGACCAAAGTCTAGATTACTTGAATCCATGTTTGTCCCTGAGATTCATTTCTTCCACTTATCTACATTTATTTTAGTGTGATAAATAAATTAATATAGTTTAGCATTATAAATAAAAGAAGCAGCAAGACAGTGGGAACTGTAAGGCAGTCTGAAGAGAACTAGTCAGATGACTCCCAACAAACTGTAGATCATGCCTACTGAACCATAAATGCTGAAAGCAAATGTAAACAAAAATTGGGAGAGGCCACTAAACGATTTCAAGATGATAAAGTACCTAAACTTAATGGCAGATACAGCATGTGCCTGAATACAGCCCAATTATATTAAGAATGGTTTTGAAATGCTGCTTTTCATCATGTTTCTTCCATTCTTCAGCCTGTAGTGCTGACCAACATCAGCCACTATTAAGGAGTCTTCATGCATGTAAAATAATATGATTTCACAATGATTACATATTCACTCTACAGCTGGCTGAGTTTTTACATCTCCATTTGTCATTGACTATTGTGTCCAATTAAATGATTAGCTTTTAAAAACTGCTGCACATTATGAGAGTGAACTTGTGTTCCATTGCACTGAGTGATGCAGAAACAAACTCATTACAGCATGTAATTCACCCATATTAAATAACAAACAGATGGCTGCTGTAAATGAGAGCTGCTTTTTCTCTTCAGAAGTGCCAGGAAAAAGGTGTTTTTATTTATCTTTGTTTCCAGCTTCTTTCTGTTTTCTTGACAAGTGGGCAGCTGGTTGCTGAGGTTTTCAATTGGTGCAGAAGAATGAAAAGCCTGTTTCCATTAATTTCCCCATAAAATAAGTCTTTGAATCATTCCTGTTATAAATGCATGTGCAGTAGCAAGCTGCTGCTTGATTAATTCACTTATTATGAAGATTTCATCTTTTATAAGAGGGCCTGCAGGTAATTTATCTTGTTTAGTAAGATTAGAAAAATGTAATTATCTTGATACCTTTGGACCCCTCTCATTTTAATTGTGTTCCCATAAATTTCAAACATAAAGATGGGATTTTTTTTTTGCACAAATGTTCCAACATGTGGTAGAAAAATGTGTTGTAAGATCTGCATAAAAACTTATCAAGTAAAATGCATTTAGATTATACTATTAAGGGAACACATACCAATAAAACCAGTATATGTCTGTGGAAGCATATACAAATATCTGCATTACTGGTACCTTGGTCACAAGATTTTAACAGTTGAAGCTGGATGATGAATGTCAGGATTTAAGTTCTTTATTCTTCTTTTTTTTTTTTTTAAGTGATAATGCATTTCACTAATAAAATTAAAATTGTGCTAGTCTTCATGTATATCACCAATAGTTAAAAATAAAAAGGAAACATATGAGCTGACACATACATGTAACATCAGCTCCTCTGTCTCCAGCACCCTTTAGAAGTTTTCTCCCTCCTCTCTCCCTTACCTTCTCTTTGAGTGAAAATTTGAAACAAAATCAAGATCCAGAAATCTCTCTCTTCAATGTATTTTTTGTCTTCTTGAGGCACTAATTGGATTTTTTTTTTTGTTTAGATTTATTTATCGTTTTTGTATATTGCATTTTTTCATTAATTTATTTATTTTCAGTTTCTGTGGTTCCACGAGAATTATTTTCTTTAGGTTTTTTTTTGTTGTTGTTGTTGTTTGTTTGTTTTTGTTTTTTTTTACTTGGTTTCTAGCAACCTCTTGATTATTTTACCCATCTAAAAAAGGTTGATTAACAATTCACGTGTTCCCTTTGTAACATTAGTTTTAATTTAGAGTGGTTATGATGGTCAATTTGCATAAAATAGATTAATAAGAATATGGGGCAACTGCGCCATGGGTCACTCAGCTCAATCATGTGCCCTGGCTTGGACGGGGATAGAGCTCATTCTCTTCTTCTTAGCAGCCTGTAGAGTGCTGAGTTTGGGATTCAGTAGAAGGATGTTGGTAGCACACAGATGTTTCAGTGGTCTCTCACTGGTGCTTACCCTGAGCCAAGGACTTTTTCAGTTTTCCATGCTCTGCCGCCAAGCAGGGGCACAAGAAGCTGTAAGGGACCAAAGCCAAGACAGCTGACCTGAACAGGCCAAATGAATATTTTATGCCATAGGACAACAAGCCCAGTATATAAACTTGGAGGACTTAGAGGCATCAACTGTTGCTCAGGGACAATGGTCAGGGGCTAAATATTGGTCAGCAGATAGTGAGCAATTGTATTGTACAACACTTGTTTCTCTTAGATTTTATTCCTTTCTTTCTCTGCCCTGCTTTTCATTACAACTATTGCTATTATTATTATATTTAATTTATCTTAATTACTATTTTCTTTTCTATCTCAGCCCAGGAGTTTTACTGTTTTCTTTTCTAGCTCTCCTCCCCATCCAACCTGAGGAGTAGGCAAGGGGAGAAATGAGAGAGCAAGTGGCTCTGTGGTATTTAGCTGCCGACAGATCTATTAAGATTTGAGTGTCGTAAACCTTTTAACATTAAAATGAGAGAAAAAAATCTTCTCAATGTGTTCGTAGTTAAGTATTTTCAGGACTCTGCATGCATATCTTCTCAGCTCTTGGGGATCTCTAAAGCAGTGGTTTGAGTGCCAGTGAACTGAACATTGTAAGGGACATAACTGTATGCATCACATACAGCAATGTGTAAGGAAAGAAATTTTGCAGAGTGAGACTTCAGGCAGTAAAGAGACGTAAGAATATGCAAACTGTACAAGGTTGAAGCCATGAAAGTGAGAAATGTGTACAGATGGCTGAAACATTTCAAGTCAGGTGAGACTAGCAATTGTGACAAACCATGATCTGGGAGACCTGTGTCAGCAGCAACACACATGAATGCTGAAAAGGCTGATCAGCTCATTATGGAAGATTGACGAATAACCCCTAATGACCTTGCTACTGCTTTAAATTGCAGTTCTGCATCAGTACACTGAATCCTACAGTGGTCTTTATAATTTGTTCACACCAGGTAATATGAAAACATCCTGGGACATGCACAAACTTGTGACATTACTCTTCAAATCTAAACTTAATTGAAGAGAAAAAGAGATATGCCCAGTTATAACAGATTTTACCACTGCAAAAATATTTTTTATTCTTAAGAAATTATTTTCTCAAAAATCGTGTATATCAATATGTTTCGTATTGCTTATATGAATGCTTATGTGTTCTAGTAGTCAAGGAGTCTAATTAAGGCAGAGATGTAATTTAAAAAAAAAAAAAAATATATATATATATATTTCATGTTACAAAAGACACAGTATTCTGTGAGGAAGATATAAGTCCACTGAGAGTGTAAAGGTGTTTTATCACTGTAATGGAGAAGATAGTTAAAAACTTATATTTCTCCAAATATTTTGCAGGTAAATTACCATCTACAAGTGTGTGCTCCACACATTTTATCAAAACATCATTTAAACTGCTGTAGATTCTAGAAGCTTAAAAACTATATTTTAGTCTGTCTGATGTATATTTAATGGAATACTTGATTTCTGGTAGTGTGTGGTTATAGTACTTTCTAATTGACAATTACAGAAATGATGAAAGTTTACTTACAATTAAAAGTGGATATGTTCTTTCTTATGTCTGGAGTTAAGAGATAAAAGCCAGTTGATGCAATTATTTAATAGAGGACAGATAAATAGTCCGGTATGATACTATATAAGATACTATGACAAATTTTGTACTAACAGAAAACTGGAATGCAATTGGTCTTAAAATACAAAGCAGCCTCCTAGATCACAGCAAGTCTTGATCTTCCACAATGTGTAGTATGCATTTCAAGGTAAAATATTTTCTTAACACCAAAAATTTACAGACCATTCTCTCTGGAGGCCAAAACACTAAGGTATTAAATCAACTTCACATGAAGAGGACCAGAGAATTCCGAGCAATATCTACCTCTGTCTTGCAATCATTGCAGCCCTGGGTGCAATCAGCCTTTAGAATAAGATTGTGGTATAACTTCGGTTTAAACAATTTCTTTTGAAAGGCCTAAACACAGATTCAATTCAGAGTAATACTGACTAGCAAAGCTTGGCTAGCTAAAGAAACATATTGTCAGAAGGAAAAAAGAAACATAATTGAATGGAACATTATAAGAATGAATTATAAAGATCACATTCTATTAATGTGTGAATAAAATAATTCTGTCCTATTCTGAATGATAAGAGCTGAGTATAGACCTATATTTTCTAGTATTGTCTGGAGTTAAGCCTGAAAACTTGAGTATGTTTAGGGTTTAGTCTATATTTCATATGTTTAGAGCATAATCCAAACTCTACTTCACTTTCTGAAAATGGTACCATTTAGGTGACATTTATATGACTTAGATCTGCAGTATTTCAATAGATTGTGGAAAAAATGTGGAAAGTCAGCATTTCATAACTGAAAAGCTCTTTAGATATTAGTCTGTAATCACTAATAGTATGAAAATAGTCTTTTCAAACTTTGCCCTCAAAATGCTGCTTCAGTAATTCATTAACTTATTTTAATGAAACAACATCTCATTGCTATTTGGGAAGAAACTAATCTCCTTTCCGAAGAGTTTGCATAATGTATTGAAAAAAGAAGTGACTGCAGAATCTGCTGATCATACTTTTGAGGATTCCACATAGGCTGGGTAAACTTTTATCTAACACTATTGAGAAAACTATATACACAAAATTGCCTGCTCAGGCATTTATTACAGACTAAGAACAAAATATGTTTAGGTTGCAACTTGCACTCCTGTGTAGCAGACACTGAAACCTTAAGTTTACCAAAAAAAATTAACACTTTCCCTATGCTCTCAATTGTCACCTATCTTGTCCAATACCGATGTTGTATCAAATGTGAGGATTACTCAAAGTATATCATAATCATCTTTCATAGAGTCTGTCAGTTATTGGGAGTCAAACTGCCTGCAGAGAGGACTGGGAAATCACTAGCCATGTGAAGTTTAACAAGGGAAAGTGCTAGATTCTGCGCCTGGGATGGGGCAACACTGGGGACTACAGTTCTGGGGAATGAGATGCTGGAAAGTGCTGCAGGAAGGAACCTGGGGACCCTGATCAATGTCAAATTGAACATGAGTCAGCAGTGCCCTGGCAGCCAGGAGGGCCAACTGTGTCCTGGGGTGCATCAGGCACAGCATCACCAGCCAGGCAAGGGAGGGGATTGTCCTGCTCTGCTCTGCCTCACCTCCAGTGCTCAGGACAGTTTTGGGCACCCCAATATAAAAAAAGATATTAAGTTGTTAGAGAGTATCCAAAGGAAGGCCATGAAGATGGTGAAGAGTCTGGAAAGGAAGAGATATGATGAATGGCTGAGATGACTTGGTCTGTTCAGTCTGGAGAAGAGGAGACTGAGGGGAGACCTCATTGCAGTCTGCAACTTCTTCATGAGGCAGGAGCAGTGGGCACTGATCTCTTCTCTCTGGTGACAAGTGACAGGACCCAAGGCAATGGTCTGAAGTAGTATCAGGGGAGGTTTAGCTTGGATATCAGGAAAAGAATCTTCACATATAGGGTGTTTGGGCACTGGAACTGGTTCCCCAGGGGAGTGGTGTTATGAACCAGTTTAAACAGAGAAGAGCAAAGAAAACGAAGTTGCTGTGAATAAAACAGAAAGCCCTTTGAAGGTTCAAAATATTCCCAAAAAAAACAAGATAAAAACCAAATGAAATTAACTGTTGATGCCAAAAAATTGATATATTTTTATTTATTAGTAAGAGAGGCAAAGGGAAAGAAAGAGAAAATTAGAGAAAAGTTAGAAAAAGCTAAGATTACTTTTAACAGCATACCACCACACTGTGCTTACTTTTCTTGATGCTGAGACGAGGGGGGGGAGCAGAGCAGTTTTTGGCTTTTTTTTTTTCTGCTCTTTGGAGGATCTTATTTGCCTTCTCTGATCTCAGGGGCAGTTTGGCTGGGATGCAGCAGCCAGGATGCACGCACGATGCCTGAAGCTGCGGCTGAACCTCGGGGCACTTGCAGCGCTCTCACCATGGGATGCAGGAGCAAAGAGGGGGTTCCGCAGCTCGCTGATACTCCAGTCCAGGGGTGCAGGGTCGGGGCGTTCTCCCCAGGGAGGCAGTGTCAGCTCCCAGAGGCCTCAGGGTGTCCCGCAGCAGGCCATAGTGGTGGGGGGAACGCAAAGGTCAGGGATTCTGCCCCTCGCTTTCCCCTCCACATTTTGCATCAGTTTTGCCTTCCCTTTTATGTGCCTCAAGGCAGACTACTCACAGTCTATCCTGCACATGGTTTTCAGGAGTTCATGAGTGATTATGATAAGCAGACAAAATGACAAAGCATTTTTTGAGGACTATCTCCTATTATCGGGCTCTTACAAGTGATCACACACACCAAGCCTGACAGAATTCAGGAATTATTTGGAAAATGCTCTCAAGCACATTATGTGATTTTTGGGGATGTCCTGTGCAGTGCCAGGAGTTGGACTCAATGGTCCTTATGGGTTCCTTCCAGTCATGCCTTGTGAAGGCTGACCTAGAACAGACACTAGCTAAAGAATGAAATAGGTATTTATTAGAAGGCCTTGATAGATACACCTTGGGCAGTACAAGAGCCCAGCCAGGGGCCAAGATTAACCCAAAATGGTTGCAAAATGAACAATCGGTCATGGGGTCTCTCACTTTTATAAGTTCTGGTCCATTAGCATGTTGGAGTTAATTGACCTTTAGCTCATGAAGTCCCATCCTTCTTGTGTTTTGCTCTTGAGTCCACCATTGTTAATGCTTTTGGGCCTGAAATTAGGATTTGCCCTTGGTCCCCAGCTAGAGAAGGAATTGTTTTGTCTACCTACTCTGTGAAGAGAGCTTACTATCCCCTAATAAGAAACTCAGAATTGCATACTAAAGCAGTACAGAATCTGAAAAATAGGAAAGCTAAAACCTGAGGCATCACTGGCTCCAGATGTTCTGTGATTCTGTGAACCAGTTCATTGTAGCCTGTTATTACATGCATCTCTTACGTATATATATGTTTCACATGCCTATACATACAACTCACATATGTTGTATGTATAGGCATGTGAAATGTATATATGTGTCTGTGTATATGCGTGTATATAAACACTCCACAGATCGTTTACAATATCACTTTAAGAATGAATCTTTAGTTTATAATTAATATGATTTAAAATAAGAAAGGGGGAAAAAACCCCAAACACAAACCAATCTCAAGACTGGAAATAACTCCAAGACAAAACTCAATACTAATGAGCAGCTATTTCCTCATCTTTCTCCCAGCTCAGAAAACTGTTGCTGTCATGAGTATAGGGAAATAATAGAATACCATATCTAGCTGCCTGGGGGTTGTATAAGACACTTTATATATACCGCAGTGTTTGTCTCTGTTCATAGTTGCCTCTTCTGTTTTATGTCTATAAGAACTGACTCATCTGTGGTGACTCAGAACACTTGGTTGAGCTTTGCATGGTTGCATCAGAGAGTAGTGGTCAAGGGCCTGTTGTCCCAAAGGACATTAGTGTCCCTCAGGTGTCTGTATGGGGAGCAGCAATGTTCAATGCCTTCATCAGTGACAGTGACAGTGAGATCAAGTGTACCCTCAGCAGGTTTGTCAATGATGTGAAGCTGAATGGTGAATCTGACACACCTAAAGAATGGGATACCATCCAGAAGGACCTGGACAAGTTCAAGAAATTGGCTTTTCATGAGGTTTAACAAGGCCAAGTGCAAGATGCTGCACAATAGGTCAAAGTAACCCCTTGTATCAGCCCAGACTGGGGGAAGAGCAGATGGAGACCAGCACTGCTGAGAAGGACTTGGGGGTGCTGGTGGGTGAGATGCCGGATATGATCCAGCAATGTGCACTCACAGCCCAGAAAGCCAAACGTGTCCTGGGCTGCATCCAAAGCAGTGTGGGCAGCAGGGCCAGGGAGGAGATTCTGCCCCTCTACTCTGCTCTGGTGAAACCCCACTTAGAACTCTGCATCCAGATCTGGGGTCCCAGCACAGGAAAGAAATGGACCTCCAGGAGAAAATCCAGGGGGAAAAAGAAACTTACATGCAAAGCCTCAAACCTTGTCAAAATTTAGAATGAGCCCACCTCCCATTCTGTGAAGAAATTTTTTTATCAGAAGTCTTAAGCCATCTGTATTGTAAAGTGGATCTTAGCACAATTTTTTTTTTTTTTAAGAGAGTTAATTATATTTTACTATATATTGAAACTGTTCTCTGACAAAGTGAAATATTGTGAACTCACCTAGAATTTATTTTGGGTAGAGGTCATTTAACAAGACCATTAAAGCTGTCTTCAAAATTTTAGAAGATCACTCAGGCATAAAGTTCAGTTCTGTAGGAATTAATTCTGTACAATTTTTTTCTTTTTTAAAGTGTATTATCTAAGCAATAAGAAAATCATAAGTTTATTACATATAGATATAAAGAGTATTATTATCATTTGTTAGAGAAAAGACTGCTTGAGATGACAGAGATACTAGAATATTAAATTCCCTTTTAGAAGATAATTTTCACAAGTTTATCATTAGAATTATAGTGCAAAATAGAAGGAAAAGATGAATTATAAAGATCTCATTCTATTAATAAAACATAAGATACCTGGTTTTCTTACATTTAAGTATTTTTAAGCTTACACTGATTTTACACTGAGAACTAGTTTAATTAAGTTGATGGTTTTGGGTTTGAAAAGTACTATGTCAGATTCTGCCAGGTTCATATATTTCCTTTTTCTATGTCTTGCCAATATAATTTTCTTCAGGCATGGTAGGACTGTGCTGAAATACAGTAAGAATGAAGACAAACTCCCCAAAAGAAAGACTCAGTCCTGCAGCTGCATTCACATGTGCAGGTCCTCTGCTCCCTTGGAACTCTGCTAGGATGAATGGAACTCATGCAAAGCTGCAAGGTAATGGGCCACGATTTCTCTCAAGATATTTTTGAATAACTTGTATTTTCCGTCTCACCAAAACACTTTTATGTTTCTGTTTGATTAATTTATTTATTTTTTAGTGGCTTAAAAAGACATGAAGTTTTTTCTTTTCTTTTCAAGTGACCAGTAGCATATTGCAACTTTTGGCTGAACAAGGGTCCAGCATTCAAACAGAATAGAGGACCATTTTTCCATAAAAGACCAGTTATAGAGTCAAGAAAGTAAGCACTGGTTAATATTTTTAAGACCATCAATTTTTCCTGGTAGAGTCAATACCCACTCCTCTGAAATTCTAAGTAAAATTCTTATTCTTCTCCACTCAACCAAGACTTGGTGTGCAGAATGATTTCTGGAAACATCTGGTCTGGTTTTTACAATTACAAGAACATAAAACTCATCCTTCATAACAAGAGAAATGTTGTAATCTTCATTTTAATTTATACATTTTAAATTATAAATTTGATTTTAAACTTCTCTTTGGCTTAGTGGAATGTACACTCCTGAGAATTCTCATCTGCAGTGAGGATGCATGCATGAAAAGGAGTTGATATGTTTGTTTTGCTCATCGTATCCATTTCATAACATCTGCATGTGAAAGAGAATGATTTGATGTATTATTTCATTATTCAAAGCAAAGCCAAGGATAGGAGTCTGGGAAAAGGAAAAGTTTCTGATGTGTATGATGCTCTATTATGCTGCAGTTTTTCATACCAGAGTACTCCTCTTGTCCTGCTGAGCAGTGCAATACAGCAGGACATTAACTTTTCGCTTAACACTTCATTACTATCTGGGAATATGTTTAGCATCTTATTAAATTTCATAGGGGCGATTTTATTCACTAACTATTTATTTTCCCCTAGGGCTGAGCACAACAACCAAATACCCTTAAAGGCACAAAACCAATACACTGGTATTTCAATGTGTTAGTTGAATGCGTTATTTAATGCATTTCTTAGTGTAACTCCTGCAAATCCATTAATGACATAGTGATTTTCTGATCTCTTAAAAACCTACCTGATGTTTTTGGGGCGACAACTGTCTATCTCTAGGAATTGGACAAAGTATCATAAATTGTGTAAAATAACTAAAACTGTTGACCCAAGCAAACCTGAAATCCTCTAAAAAATTCATGAAGTTCCAAAGGGGGTCATTGCTTCATATTGGAGATTTTGTTTTTCTCCAGGAGCAAACTAAAGAGAACCACTGCTGCCTAGGACCTGCAAAAGAGTGGACTCAAAAATATTGCTTTCAGTTACTCCTAATTTTTTTTATAATTACTTCTAATAAATTCTGTAGTGCCTAAATTAGCCTAATGTTCTTAAACTGTGAATCAGGCATGCAGGAAGCCTCCAAGTACTAATATATTTAAGTATTAATTCACACTAATATATTTAACTTTTAATTCATGTGTAGTTAGCATTATATTGGTATGACTTGGTTTTGGTTTTATTTTTATTTGCAATTTTTCTTTTTCTATTTGTAAACTTTTTAGCTAAGCATTACTTGTTTTCCATTTCTGATCCCATAATTAGGCATGGGAAATGTCTTTAGATATTCCTAGAAGGCTCATATTTCATTGTTGCATCCTGGGATTGGGTTTTAGGGGTTCTTATTTGTGTTAGCTAGCCAAGTCCTGTGGAGCCCCGCGCTTCCCCTGTGTATTCCCCCCCGCTGTGGTTTCTGGCTCCATGCTGCCTGCCGTTGGGCTGTCCCCTCTGCGGCTCCTGTAACCACTCCCCTGTCCGGCCCCGGGAACCCCCGTGTCCGCCGCCCCATCCCCACGATCCCACTCAGCCCGAGGCTCGGTGTTCGCCCCTGCGGTTCCCTGGTTTGTCGCTGTCCTACGTCATCATCGTGTCACCCGCACAGATTGGGGGGCGGTGTCTGCCTTCCCTATCACATCCCCTATATCATCCTGCCCCCTCCCAGGTTCCGGCGCCATTTCCCCCACGTGGAGTGGGAAGCGTGGGTCGCTACCCCCCCAACTGCAGCTCTCAGTGACAATAAAGCCTTCCTGCCTTCCTTGTGGGTGATCTGGACATTCCTTCACTCTTTACCTTGGACCTGTAGCGCGGGTGACAGAACCCGGCAGACCCCGACCCGCGTGCTGGTGCCAGTGGCACATGGGAGAGAAGCGGCGGAACTGGAAGGCCGGGGGGAGGCGGCGCCGGAGGGCATCGAAGCTGCCCCGGACCAGGGAGAAAGAGAGAATGCCGCATTTCATGACATGGGCTACTGGGTTTTTTGTTTGTTGTTTTATTTTTTTCTTTTTTGGGTGTGAGAGATAAGTTATTATAAAGGTATTAATAACTTTATGTTTACTACAGAACTGGATAAGTTATCTTTAAAGTGGATACCTGTCATGAATGATATGCATATTTATCTACAGCTCAGTTTGTGAATCACATGCAAGGCACTACAGACTGATTACTAAACATTCATCGTTCACTACTTCCTTTGCTTCATCACTGCATCACAATGATGCAAACTACTTCAGTTTTCCTATCCTGATTTTCAAAATGAAACAGATGAAGATCAGTAACATATTGTCAACTTGCACTTCACTGACACTACAGACCATACCCATTTTGGTATTTCAGGTCAATAATTCCTGAACTAAGAAGGATTAATAGGATTTATGACCCTCTTTTTAGCTGCATGTAGCACAACCAGTACTAATTACGTTTTCATTAACCTCTGTAGCTAGCTCATGTTCTAATAATTTAGCCCTGTTATGGCTTAATCCAATGTTTTACATGTTCAATAAGGTGAATACACAAACAAAACCTAAATAAATAAGTCCTTGTGGCCAAATCATAGCTTCTCTGTTGAAGGAATCCTTGTAAAATAGCTACTGCTTCTAGAATCTCTCAAGGTCTTGCCCATGCACTGATCAGCTTTATCTTGGGTCTCTGAGTGAATTATTCCCCAGTCAGAGAGGCATTCCCCCATCAGAGAGCCTAAACATTAATTAAATACAATTTAATTTCATAAATTGCAATGCTAAATGAGTCCTATGAAAGTTACCTTATAATGGTGAAGTCTGTACTTGCACTTCAGGAGATGTTAGAGCCACAATTTCAAGAACTAGTGCAAGCATATCCCCTAAATACTTGTGGAGGGCTGTGTTTCTAGGACATACATCTACACTGCGTTAGGACCTCCACTATTCAATCCCATATCCACTGAGTTACTCCCAGGTATCTATGTTGCCAGAGGGAATAAAGAGTACACAGGAGATGTAGTCCAGCTGCCAGTAATAACAGGATTATTCAGAATGATTGCCATCTCCTGCCACTCTCCATTCCTAAGCAGTCAGAGCCAACTGGACAATCAAGGCTGAATGATGCTTCTGCAGTCAAAATAGGAGTGGAGGCTGAATTCAGACAAGATTACATCAAGTTCCAAGAAAGAATTTCTGTCCCACCACCCTTCTTCTCTTACTCTATGCTTTCACTCCTCTTCAGCAGTTGAACATCAGCTCCTTAGTAGTTGTATGGCTTTTCCTTATTTGACTAAAATCAGATCCATTTAATCTAAAAAGGGTGACAGATCCATCCCCCAGTCCTGATTAATCCAGAATATGAAAATAAATTGACATGGGAACCATAATAGCTAAATTGATATAGAATTTAGAATTAATGTTATGTGAGAAGCACTGAATGCTTTATATTATTTGTATTTTAATTCAGTACTAATACTAACACTGTCAAACATTAGATTTTAATATATGTTTGCTGAAATAAAATATAATGAAATATGCAAATAAAATACCAAGAGGTATTTTGAAGAAGTTTTCTAAAGTATTTTCCTATCAAATGAGACATAGGGGAAGAAAACTCTCTCTTGCAATTTGGTTTGGTAAGACAGCAACTTCTCTTACACTCAAAGTATGTGGAGTAAGTTTTTCATGGAGACAAATCTAGATTTAAACTGAAATCTAAGATATACCTCTAACCTAAGGATGGAAGCACAGTTCCGGTGAAGCTTCACGAGTGAAGTCATACAAATTCCTGTTCATCATCCCAAAGTTTCATATCTTTAAAATAATAAGTTTTATCATTGCTAAAATTTTTAGGACATAAGTCATCTGCCATAAGTCAACTGCTTTTCTAGGCTGCTAATTATTTTTGATACAAAATTACTGTTAAATCTATATTGTTGGTAATTCACCCTAGGTGAATTACCTAGGTACCTAGGTACCGCAGACAAGTCCATCTATTTCCTGAAGACAAAAAAGTGTGGAAGTTGGTAAAACATGATAAAATAACCATTACATTTTGTGAAACTAAAGGTACATTTCATCTAACATAAACTGTTTGATCAGACCAATATTTGGAGTCTCTTTCCTGCTTCTGACATGCCAATGGAATCCACAGTGAAATAGGGTCTATGGTAAATATAAGCACAATCTGTATATCACCTTGATTATAGCTTCCAAGCCCTCCATTATTTTTGGAGGATACATTACTTTTGGAATAGCTGCCCCAATTTCTTCCATCCTTCACTTTTCTTAGATGGTTTTTTTCTGTGTCTGGTCATTGCCTACATATTTTATTGTCTTGGCTTTCTTACACTTTGATTTCCTTCTCTTTTGAACTCTAGCTACTGGGACACTATCTACAGTTTTATCTTTCCTAACTGCATACCTTAATCTCCACCACTTTAGTGGAGACTGAAACAAAAGATTGCTGACATATAAAAAAGCACCCCAAAAACCATAAAAGAACCAACAACCAACCAAGCAACCAAAAACCCCAACAAGAAAAATATTCAATGGAATAAAATAACTATAAATCCACAGATAACTCCAGTGCAGTAGTCCTTTATTCATAGAGATATTACAGCAAAATGATCTGCTGGTTACAAAAGATAAGAATGGAATAGTACCCTATTTCCATGATTATTTAAATGCTTGGTTTGGACTAAGTTTTTTTTGTTTAGTTTGGGGTTTTTTTTCCTATAGTCAAAATTTTGCAACAAAATTGTCTGTTAATAGAAGCCTTCCTTTTAGCTGTTACACATTAAAGCAAGCACATTGCCGAATTCTCCCCTTTTTTCCCTATGGAAAAAGTGGAAAAAAAATAATTTCTCATTATATGTAGTCAGATTATTTATGCACATGTTAATCTTTCCGCTTCTGCTGTTGAATTATAATAGATGTTAGTGGCTTCACAGTTTATCAGGCTTTTCTTTCTTGTACACAAACACAGCAATACTTGTGAAAGATTCGAAATATATGTGAAACTGTCAAGTATACTTCCATTCAATGGAAATTGTGCAAAGCAAGAAAAAAAATCTAAATTCCAGAGGTCTGTCCTACTTCTTTAACACTTATTTTTCAAAATGACTTCATGAGGCCTTTTCCTAGAACCACAGCTAAAAAAATATGTAACAGTTACAAGATTTTGCTCAATTACTGTTGAGCAGTAAATAAATACTGTTGAGCCTGCAAATAAAACTATTCCATGTGTGAATACATTTAGAAACTTTACAATTAAAACACATGAGAGAGACACACTTTTTTGGGATAGACAGACAAGTATACTCTAGATAAGAATGTCTGAGTATTAGCTTTGGGTGCTTAAGCTTCCAAAAATACTCCAGATAAGAAATATTGATTTTTCTAAAGATTACTACTTTTTCTAAGGACACTCTGAGGACTCATAAGCTAGGAAATTACATAAAATCTTTAGAAAAAATAAAGCACAAGCAGCAATAATTTGCATGTACATGCATTCAGTGAATTCCTGAACTGACCACTGTTTAGCAGAGAAGCTAAACCATTCTCTTTATTCACTTCTTCTCTCTACTGAAATGAAAATTGACATCAATTGGTAGAGTTTTGGCTTTGTTTTGGGAGACTAATGTAAGAATAGCAATTAAATGGCAATGACAGGCAAAAATTCATATAAATAATCAAATTATTTAAAATCTATTATTTCTTGAAACTTGCAAGTTTATAATTTAATTACTGTTTAATACAACACAAAGAACAAAAAGTGTGAATAAGTTTCACTTCCCAGGCAATAAGTTAATATATATTTTCCTTAGAAGATCATCTTAGAAAACACTTAAAAAATTAAATTTAATTCTTTAGTACTTGTAGGTAATATCTCAAAATATTTTCTCACACTAAAATCCTTGTTTGCATTGCTTAAGCTTCTACACACACAAAACCAGGAAAAAATCCCAAAGAAAATTATATTATATTCAGGGTAGGAAGATGTAGCACAAAATGGGTTTTATTTATTCACTCCAACAAAAGTGCTGATCTGAGATGTTTCAGTTGAAGCTCCATGTTTCTAAATAATGGAGAAAGTCAGAAGAAAGCTCTGGAACAGGACTGTC
This sequence comes from Vidua macroura, assembly GCF_024509145.1. Taxonomy (NCBI): domain Eukaryota; kingdom Metazoa; phylum Chordata; class Aves; order Passeriformes; family Viduidae; genus Vidua; species Vidua macroura. The sequence goes on along the minus strand of NC_071572.1, from coordinate 52,012,701 downwards.
TTTTTTCAATATATAGGTGTTTTTCTCAGAAACCATTCCAAGATTGGACAGAAAGTGAGGAGAAACCTTAGGAGAGTTCCTCCTCTGTTTTATGGTCTTTTTGTTTTCTAAGTTTTTGTATTTTGGAAAAAGCTGAGAAAATCCCCAAAGATTCCTTGAAAATGCCAACATTTCCCAAGAAATCTTAAAGATAGATTGTCTTTTCATATTTTTTTTTCATCATGTAAGGGCAAAAAAGTTACTTTATGAGATGATGATGTGAAGTTGTGAGTTTTATGCCAAGTTTGAACTCTGTGAAAAAGCAATTGCTGACAACTGACTTTTCATTGTGATGGTACTGATAGCACTAAAGAGGCAAAAAAACCAAACCAAACCAGAAAACAGTGTCAAAAATAAAGTAAGCATGAAATTTTACCAGAGAGTGAACCTGCATTTATGAAGTTCCACTAGAAAAAATAAGGTGTGGGCTTTCAATATGTATAAATTTTAAGATTAAATAACTTCTGGTTATTCAGATCTTGCACATAAACCTTACCAACAACTACAGTTCATGTGTGTGCTGGAAAAAGAATTTTTGTTCCTGTTTACAAACTACTCGTAAGTGAATGCAAACTGCACTTGAGAAGAAAATTGCAGAATGTACAAGATCTGATGGAAGGGATTATCCATTAAAGAGATTTTAGTTTTGAATTGAGGTAATACTTCCTTTTCTAAACTAGAGCTGATTGTCTGCATGTATAAATTCTTGCATCTGTCCCCCATGTTGGTCATATTTTCAGAAAATAAATATTTTGTATATTTTAATCTCCACTGATAAATCCTTCATCACATATGCTAGTCCTTGAATTTCACCAGCTTCCTTATATTGTTGAGACAAAGGGAGCTTAAAAAGGAGCTGTGAGTAATCTTTGAAGTCCAATGACTCCCGGGTTCTGATACAAACCCCACTGAAGCTGGAAATGACCACGACTTCAGAGGCTTCCAGTGAGGACACCAAATGGGACTATTTGTTTGCTTAAGCTTTCTTGAAATTGATGTCTTTTTTTATGTAAAACAGTTTACCTTATTTTGCAGTCGTTCACTCATATGAAGCCTTTTAGGTAATTTTTAATCCTTATGACATTGTGTATATCTGTTACAATTTTCAATCTATACAACTGATTTTATGTTTTACCCAACGTATTAATTTCTCTTTTGTTGTTTGTTTGTTTGGTTTTTTCTTTTAATAACAGTCCTACTTAATTTCCTGTTTTATCAAATTCCACATCAGGATTAGGAGAGTTATTATAATGAATTTCCTTAAAACTGAACAGATTTCCCTCTGAATTTGATGGTATGTTTAGCTCCTCAGAAAGGGTGAATGATAGAAGGACAGAGTGAGGGAGACAGATTTCTGTGTTATTTCTTCTCACTGTCATTTAAGCATAACTTTTATATTAAATTGATGTTTATAACTATCCGTATCTATATTTACTATTTGAGAAAATTATCAGAATTATTTTTTGATTTTAGATAACTTCTTATTATATATCTTGTTTAAAAGAAGACTGAAAATCAATCTCTGAAATTATATAAAATCTATTATAATCTAACAAAAGTGCTTTCTTTCTTACAGATTTCCTGTTCAATACTTTAATATGGACAAGAGCATATCTTTATTTGACCTAATGTCAAAGAGACAAAAAAAACCTGAGGAAGTTAAAATGTTTTCTGGTACTAAAACTCCAAAGCTTCAGGAAGTTTCTTTATTACTTAGTACTGTATGTTCTAATCAAGCATAAAACAGGAAAGTGACTACTATCAAAGGACCCATAAAAAGAGTTTATGATGTTTCAGATTCAGACAACATAAAAAAGGACATATTCAAATTAGAAACACTATTATAAAGTGTGATTCTATAAGGAATCTCCATAACCGACTTAATAACCTGATTAAAGAGACAAAGTAATAGCAATATACACAAGTACTAATTAGAACATTGAAACTATTACGCCTCATGTGGGAGACAAGTAATAAAATTCAAAGAATATTTGTAAGAAACACTATCAAACTAGCTTTTAAGTTTCCTACTGCCTCAGGCTGATTATGTGAACTTGTGGCATGTGTCGAAAATGTTTAAGCCAATCCATTTGGCCTGGTAACGCTCCCTTCTCTCAGTGCATTTTGCATCATTATACTAAGATATCGTTTGGTTAAACTACTTTTCACAATGGGCCTGTTTGATGCTGTTGAAAGATTCAAAACATCTTGCTCTTATAATCAAGAAAGAAATGTTGCCTTAGTGGTATCATAATTCTTTAAAATTACTTGCCTTGTTTTTACTCTTGAACATAGAGCAGCTTTGGATACCTGAGATAAATAACTATGAATGGAAATACCTGAATGAATATTTAAAATAATAAATGGTAGGTGAAATATCTAATAATCATAAAGTCTCACTGAGAATAAAATGTATTGAAGACTTCCTAGTATATTAGGAACAGTAAGCATCATAACCTGAATATAGTATGTTTCAGAACTGCTGAGTGACCAATATTTGGTTTCCCAAGTGTGAAGCATATTCATCTGAATTTATTCATCTGCAGTTATAATGTATCAGACCAAATTTACTAAAGCAGAATTCTGTAAATAAATCACACATAGAAAAACATAGGTACTTTCTCCTTTCTAATGAAAGGAGATAAAGATTTCCTTTCTTCTGAAAGGAAATAAAGTGACCATGGGTATTACTAGGGTAAATGTCTAGGGTATTCCTATACACTTTTTAGTTGAGCTCACTCTTTGCTTGTCTTTCCTAATAAATAACAAAATTTTCTGTTATTAACTGTCTATAGCATTTATATCAATACTAAATTGAAATTTCATAACACTTACCCAAAAAAGTTTCCTTTCCTGTTCACATTTTTAGATAAGCAATCAGCTTGAATTCTTGATCCACAGCCCTGTCTCTTATGGAACACACTATTTCAAAAAGCATTAAAGTCCTTTAAACTAGAGACAAAATTCAATCACAACATATTTGGGACTACTATTCTCTTCCTCATTTGATTTAAAATTCTTCCTTCATGAACTGGTTCTTAGACTTTATTATCAGCCTGAACTTATGACCAAACACAGAAGGCTCCCTTCCCCAAAAGGTTTTTTTATTTATAAAGATAAATTTTTTTAAAAAGACCCTATAATGTTTACTAGATAAAAAATGGCTGCTCAATTGTGTAGTTTGTAAAAAAGGTTCAAACTACATTAAATTAACATTCATTAGAAATTTAGAGTAATCCATAGAAACCTGTTACTTCTAGTTCACCTCCAGTTAAAAAAAAACTCTTAGTGGTCACAACTGAATGAAACATGAGCCCCCAGATATTCAAAACACATATTATTACAAATCAGTTGTATAAGCTGTGGGAACTGGAAAAATTGTCCTTAGTACAGCCCCACAGTCTCAAGTAAAGTGAATTATATTCACTTTAGAATTTGCACACTCACAGAATATCATATATATGCCAATTAGATTGTTTTTCCTGTATTAAATAGTGGTTTTTTGATCAACTGACATTTATTGTATAAACTGACACTCTTCACATCACCATTAAATTTGACTCAGTTCTAAGGAAGATGATCTCTTTTACTCTAAAATTTGCCCAATTATTTTTAAACTCCTTCTACAGCACTAATATTAACAGGTTTAATAAATCTCAGTCCACTATCAGAAAAATTAGCACTAACTGTTGTACATGTTTATTTTAACCTTCTGAGGGTTTCCCACACAGTATTTCTGCTCAATTCTTCATTCACCATTCATTATTAAAATAAATTACGGTTGTATTTAGCTTAGCTGTAGGCAAAATGCTTCCATTCCAGGCGCCCATCAACTTTTTAAATCAATTAAGTTAATTGACAGCAGGTTTAACCATTTTCTTAATTATGTCTGCAAACATATTTTTAAAACATCCTACACCCCAAAAAAACCAAACCTCAACCTTTTAGAGGTAACAAAACAAATGAACAAAATAATAATAGAAATTCATAGAGCAGAAACCTTCCTTTATTAATATATTAAACAACTCTAAGGAAGAAATATATAAAGCAGGAAATCCAGGGACAGAACAAATCTCTGCTTTTCTTTCTAAGTCACTTTCGAGCATTTATCAGTTCATTTCAAAGCTAAAAACCACATTTGAATTAGAATCAGCTCTAAACTACATTAGGGATGATTCAGTAAATGACATTCTTCCTCCTGGGTAAATTCAGAGCTGGGATAACGTTAAAGAATAATGTTGGCTATCCTAGGCACAGAGAAAATGATGCTTTGCAAGTAGTGAAGGATATTCCTGTTCTTTACATCAATATTTCTCTTTGCCTTTCTACAGATTTTTCAGCATTCCCCATTCCTACATAGTGCAAGTCTCTCTGTAACATAGTCCTTTCTTCTGCTGGGTGACAGCACCAGAATATGTAATAGCAGTAGAATTTATGTTAGAAGTTTCTTGACTAGGGTAGAATGTGTTTGATTAAATTTGAGCATTTGAAAATTCTGGTATAATCAAGAATAGTAGGATTCAAAACCTATACATTTCCATACTATACCAAATTTTAATATCAGAAGACCATTTTCCTTCAAATTTTCTTCTCATTCAGATGAGAAATATACTTTGCTAAAGTGAAACTCAACACTTTTGCTTTAGCTTGAGTTATTTAGGCATTTCTTTTAAATATTATAATTCTAATTCATAGAGTTTTATATCTCAAATGAAGTTCTAATATTATAGTAGTATAACCAATATTGTATTTTAGGAACATAAAATCAAATATAATGTATACATACTTCATCATTATGAAATAAATAAAAATAGAACTGTCAAAATGTAGCATTTTTGTTTGATTAAAGCATCATATTTTGACTTTGTGCTGAAAAAATTCCTCTAAATTAACAGCCCCTTGCCGATTATTCAGATCCCATTGAAAATTAGTTTCCTGATGGAAGATTTCCATCAAAAATATGATCAAGCAGGCATAGTTATTAAGTTAGCAATGAGGCAGCACTATGAGGTCAATCAAGTGCTTAACAGAACTTTTTAGTGTTAGGTTGAAGGTGCTATATACAGCTTGGCTAAGAAGTGACAAAGAGCTATGGGCTGTTCCTACTTTTATTCCTCTCCTCTTAGCTGGCTCAGGCAAAACAATAATGAGCAGACAATAGGGTGATTGAGACATATTTCTGTAGTATGCACTCCTCTGAGCAACTGTAATGCTTTGCAATCTAACTCAGCAAGATCAGAATTTTGATTTTCCATTTCTTTTCTGAATCACAACAGGAAAGATTTCCATTAAATAAGGCAATTTTTTAATTGGATCATTAAGAATCCTTAGCATGGCCTGCTGCATGGTGAAATACTGTAATTTGAAAAGAGTGAGAATATTCATGTCTGTGTTTGTCAAGACAGTACTTAACAAGAGTAAGGAATGCATGGTAAACTCATGAACATGTGCTCACATGTTTTTCAGAGAAAAACACAGCCTTCACCCAGTAATACTACAGAGCTATCATTGCAGTGAAGGAGAATGTTGCATCCCGGAGTTTGGGTTTGGATTAGGGTTTTTAATTAATGTTAAAATAAGTCAAGTTCTGTAATCCCGCTTTTCCCCCGTGTTGTTCCCCCCCGCGGTTTCTGGCCCCATGCTGCCTGCTGCCGGATTCTTACCCCTGTGCCGCTCCTGTAACCACCCTGCCGTCCGGCCCCGGGAAGCCCCGTGCCGGCCACCCCAAGCCATACGATCCCGCTCATCCCGAGGCTCAGTGCCCGCCCCTGCGGGGTTCTCTGGTTGGTCGCTGTTGCTGGCATCACCGCCACGGCAGCCGCCCCTATTGGGCGGCAGGCCGTGGATCCTCTCGCCCCGCCCCTCCATAAAACCCTATCCCGCCGGCAGCCAGGCGCCATTTTCTCCCATGTGTGTGATGGGAGCAGTCGCGTCCTTCCATCGAACCACACCACGTGACCAATAAACCGTTCCTGCCAAGCACAGAGTAAATGGACAAATTCCTTACCTCTTTGCCGGATCCCTAGCGCACGGTAACAGAGGCTGGCCAGCCCACACGCCCGAGACATGGAGGCGTGTCCAGGAACCCGCGGCAGCAAACCCCGGCAGCTACGCCACAGCCAGCCTCCCAAGAGCCACGTACAGCCGGGGAGAGCGAAAACCCACGCCGCAGGAGAACACGCAAGAGTTAACCCATACATATTGGTTCTCACTAAAAGTTGATGAAACAGTTTTGCAGAAAACAATTCATTGATCAGAACTATGTCTAAACTGACTATCCATCCCCTAATTTTATGAGAGAAATTGCAATGATTTATTTTACAGAAGTCTATGGACTCTTTTTGACAATTTCACTGAAGTATGTTTATGGAAAATGGAAGTATGTTTATGGAAGTAAGTTTATGAGGAAAATTTGTACTATGAAACATTATTACTGCAACTTAAGTACTACCTCCGCATTTTAAAAGAAGATAACTAAAGGCAACAAAAAAAGATTAGGATTTTGTTTATTTACTTGTTCTTCAAAACTTATTCTATTGTTTACAAACTTTGGTTAAGTATACTTTATAATGTATTGCCAGTTCATTATTATTTAAACTGTCAATATATGTTTTTAAAGTTGCCCTAAAGACTGAAATTCCATTTTTTTAACAGAATTTGTATCAGTAGGTGGCTTTTTAATGACTATAATTTTCCAGCTACTAATGGGAGAAACTTCATTTAACAATGTATTTTCTAGTGTTAAATACTTACACTTTTTTCGTGCTTTTTAATTTGGGTATTTGGAGGTGAGAACAACTAAACAATCTATAGATTTACATATCAGCTTGTAAAGAATTAATTATTTTGCTTTAGCCAAAAATAGGGTGAGTAAGGTTTCTTTGTTTGTTTGTTTCTTGGGGTTTTTTTCCAAACAAAATGTTGTTATTATAAGCATCACAGCCTTTTTAAATAAGCATAATGTCAGGAAAAGAAACAGTAGTCTTGTTGGACTGATAGTATAGTATCCCTATTCAGTCATGTCTTTTTGCATTTCCATAGAAGAGAGGATTTGATCTGACAGATTCCACAATCTGAGTTCCCACTGAGTTTAAAAGGAATTCTACAAGCAAAGAGTCTTCAACTTAAGTCGTATGTTCCTGAAACTTGAGGTACAAATGAAAGGGAGAGGAAACAACAGCAGCCAATATTTTAAAGGAAACATGACATATGTTAAATGCTGAGTATTGCAAAGTTCATGCATTAGTCATTCATCATTTGTGCTCTAAGTGTCCAAAAGTTAGCCATCTAGTTTGTATCTTATTTAAATTTCTTCTGTTTGCAGAAAGAGACTGACCCCCTTCTAAAATGCCTTAGAAAAGCTAGCATAATAGCTAGCTTGTCTGAGTGAACAGTTCCATGCTATTTTTACTTATTGCAAAACTAGCCCTCACTCATATATGCTTGCTCCTGGTCTAACTCAGTCTTTTCTAGTCCCCCGAGTGTTCAATGAAGTATTATGGGAGGACTCACAAGGAAGTTGCCTTTTATTTATAATTCTCATCACTCTTAGTCCATATGATATCATTCTTGAACATACATTTAATTCAGCTGAAGTTGTGAATCATGGTAGAAATGCCAGGACAGTCCCAGAAGTCTGGGAACCTCTTAGGCTACCTTTGTCACTAGAGAAGTGTAGAGCTGAACCATCACTTGACATGAGAAGCACATAGTGCTATGTCTGTCCAAACCATAGAAATTTACTTTTAAAATTTTCTCTTCAAAGATTATGAAGAAGCCACATACTGTGTTTTTGTCACTATGACTAGTTCTATTGTCAATAGGGCTAATAAAGAAAGTACAGGACAAATGCAGTGTACTCTAAGCAGAACTTTTTTGTTTATAAACTTTATTTTTCCTGCTAGGTCAAGTCATTTACAATAACCAAAGTGTTTAGTAAATATGAAAGAAAAAAAAATCTATTGTTAATTATACTGTGAATTGAGTGTGACAGAACTATAGTTGTTTCTGAAAAGATCTAAAATTGGCCAGTGTTTAACTAGAAAATCATTTCCCCCAGATTGAGACCTGCTTTACAGTCCTGCCCACAGCAACCACAAAATCCATCACTGACAATGACTGCCACTCTCCTTCAGTTCAGAGAGTGATAGTAGACCCCTTATTTTTATTACATCTCTACAGGAAAGCCCTCCCATTTTTAAAGACACTTCAATTTCCACCAATGTAAATTTTCAAAATTATTTTTTTACGTTTGCATCCTACAGGCAAGACAAACCCTAAATAACATGTAAATGTATCCATTTATATTTTGCAAATGTTTGACATTGAATGATCTAAAAGATTTTCTACTTTCAGGTGCATTACAAATTGTTTTAAGTTGGTCAGCTGTGGCATTTAACTCTTCATTAAATAGTCATTGAGTTTCTTCAGGTTGAAAATCCAACTCCCTATCTTTCTCACAGCAGCTGGTCCATAGTAGAATCACTCAACAATTTCTTACAGGTACTTTTTTTAAAAAAATTTATCAGGTTTATTTGTATAATATGAGTCAATTAAATTTGCGTAGAGCAGATCTCCACTATTGGGATTCTCTTCTCTGAGTCTTTCAATTTCCCTGTAGAGTTTTAATACCTGGTGATGATTGTTTTTTGTAATTAAGATTTAAGTACCCAATCCCCCAAGACTTGTCATACAGAGAGCTGCCACTCAAGCATTCAGCAATCCTTTCAGGCACACCCTCTCTTTGTCACAGCCTTTCCCTAGCATCCAAGAGCTCAGAAGAAAGCCTTTGGTTGAGCAGAGCTGTATTTCATCCCCCATATTTTGCTAATCCACCCCATATTCTTGCTGCAGTTTACCTAAAACTACTAAAAGGGTAACATCTCTTTTAGCAGCTGCCAACAGTACATCATGGGAATGAATAAGGCTTCCATTTGATGGAGTAAAGTGAGAGGCTGCTCTGTCAATAACACATCTTATTCATACTGTAAAAACTAAAAAATCTAGTCAGCTAAAAGCCAGACTTATAGATACAGATTGGGTTCTTGCATAGGTTCATAATTCATAAAACAAGAAACATCATTTCAAAGTCAGAATGTTTACCTTTGGGAGATTTTTTTTTCCCCTATTGTTTCAGTCAAGACATGACGAAGGCAGGGCAGACACACTCAAGAGCAGCAATATGCAAAGGGAACTAGAGGTCAGTGAATCTGTATGAAATCCTGATCAGTGATGCCAATCATGTTTTGTACCACATAATTTTGCTTCTGTTATGTCAGACAACACTTAAATGCTAACACGAGATGCACAGAAATGCACCTCTGTTGAAGCACTTTTTTAGCCACAAGGATAACAGAGGTCATAAGCATCCAGGAATCGGTTTCATCCTTCCTTCCCTGAGGTCCCCAGTTGTGCCAGGCTATCAGTGTGGCACATCAAGAGTTTATCACTAAGCAAAATAGAGAACACTGAGGATCTGGTATGTATTCTGTATACATACTGGGAGGTTTTACTTCCAATTAGCCATAGCAAAGCCTTACAAAACAGTGCTTGGATCAAGTTAATCATGTTAATCTTTAGTGTGCAATTCTTGGTTTACTTTCATCCTAAAGGAAAGCAATCATGTAAGGTGTGACTGTATTGTAGATTGAACCAAACCCATAAGTATAATATTCTTTTCAGAAATGCATCTTCATCAAAAGTGAAAAGCTGATGAAGGCGCATTCATAATATTCAAAAAGCTAAAGAGCACAAATATCAAGGGGAAAAAAGTGCTGTATTTTCAAATCTCTTAAATTTGGATCCCCACAGACACTGTGACTGTGCCTTCAGCATCAGTCTCTTAAAATTGCCAAATAGAGTATTAATAAATAATTTCAAAGTAGCTAGATTGATTTAATATATCCCTTACTGTTTTACTTTTAATTTACCATGACACTAATCTATCAATCTAATCCTGCACTCATAATTATTTGTTGACTTTAGTAGAGAGAATTAATTCTTTACATCTTTCAGGCTCTTTAAATGATAATATATTTCAAATTTAAAATTACCATCGGGGTAGCAGGGCTCCAGGGGAATGCTTGAAAACACCTCCTTTTGTTTGATAGAACCTTTAGACATATCACATGCTACTCATAATGAGTTGCCTTTATCCAGATTAGATTTAGAAAAAGCACTTTTTTTTTGTCACAGATTTTGCAAACAGAGGGTATCTAATTAGAAACAAGTTATATATTCAGCACTTAGTGTCAGTGCTTTAGTAGCATGTGATAAAAAAACTAAGAATAACCCAAGGGAGATCCAGAGAATCTGTGCCAACAGTGTTCATGGCTTCACAAAGCACTCAGTCACAAACTGTCAAAAAGAAAAAAATGTATGTAAGTTTGGGTATAGTGTACTTTGTTGAAAATATGCTAAATAGCATAGCATATGATTTATCTTAATTGTCATTCCTTTCAATGGAGTGTGTCATTGATCTTCCTTTTCCTCTCAATGTGTGTAACTTGTCTTTGTTAATTCACTGTCTATTAGTTGTTAGCTTAGTCCTAAATTCAGACCTGGGCTATTGTATATGCTGTTTACATGTTCATTTAATATAATGTACAAAGCAGACAAATCAGAACTGCAGATCCTTTTGTTTAAATTGATGCGGTACTCCTTCAGCTATCTTCACCATGTCCTTCAGGAAACTATCCAAATCAAAATGATTTGTTTCAGACAGCCTTTATTTTATATAGGCCTGTCCACTGAAGCAGCAAGAAGGGAATTTTTCTCACCTAACTTTCAATGACCAAACTGTCTTCTTCTCCTAAACAGCCTATAGAGATTTGGAGGGTCTTTTTTCATTGTTCCTATTATGAATGCCTATTGTAGCAAATACATGAACTGTGCCCATTACTCTAGATACAGTTATATGGAAAGCATTTGTAGGAACAAGACCTCTCATTCTCATGCCAAACTGGAGATTTCTAAATTTAGGATAAATGAAAACTAGCCAAAAATCTGTCTCTGAAGTACAGCTGCTGCAGCAGTAAGGCTTTGAGTCACAAGCAAGATCAGAGCAAACTCTAGATGTATTCTAGATGTAATTCAGTGTCAATACAATTAAAAATAATTTGGCTATTTATTCAAAAAGGAGAAACAGGAGAAAGTTGATATTATTTACCATGCAATGTATACTTTATTAAGATTTTATTATTTTGTTTTTAGATTTATTCTTCTTGAAGAATTAAATTCATATAGATGATGGATGATTTGAAAAGATCACCTATAATCAGAAAATTTGAAAGCAATCATGGATATGTAAAAAATATGAAGAAAATTAAGACAAAAAATTATTGATGAATTTATGGCAGTGAATTTCCTATTCCATTAATTAAAACTTTATGACTCAATGTGACTGCAATTTTTGTTCATAATTTTTAAAAGCAAAACCTAACATACATATTTAGCATATGTGACCCAAATTGTATATGCTTTTTATTTCTGCATAGGTAATGTATAAATACACTAAGTATGGAAGTACTATATTCAAGATATCTACCAAAAGGAAAAAAAAAAATTTTTAACTACATCACCCAAGATAAATTGTGCTTATTTCACTGTTCAAATGAATTATAATTGCATATTTATTAAAAAAAAAAGCCAACGGAAAATAAACATTTATTAGTTTTTGTTTATCAAATGTTTCAAATAATTTAGCAGTTTATGCTATAGATCAGAAGTATCAAGTGCTTGATCCTGTATAAAAATGTCTATTTTCCTTGTTACGCATTTGAAAATGAATGTAGCGCTAAACCTAGTTCACATCACCTGGCTGTACATTTCAGGTGACAGGATGGCAAAAAGTGAATGGTGAAATACAAAACATATTCATAGACTTCCAAGAGGTCCAAATAAGAGTCTCTAGTGCAAAATGAAAATTCTTTTTGTGAAAACCACTGTTTAGTGTGGAATATAGGTCTTTTATTGTACACATCATATGGTTCTGGTTTGTTGGTTGCTTTTTTTCCCCTACAGATGGTCTTTATGAAAATATGGTAAGACTCTAAATATATGATGCATAAAGTTAACATTCAGTTCCTACAGCTTCATTTCCAATCTTCTGTAGCTCCACTGAAGAGTAAAAAGTAATGAAACAGGAAAGCCTCTTAAATTAAAAGCATTGCTGTTTTGTAGCTTAACATGTCTTTTCACCTCAGTGTAATTCCACCATGTGAAACATAACAAAGAGCTATAACTAAAAATTCCAGTGTCACATAACTTAGTGTTATGAGAAAATATTTGAGTTTTCTCTTAGGCAATACAGAACTAATTTGCGCAATGAAAATCTTGCTAAATTGTACTGAAGTATGTGAAAGACTAAAACTGCACAATAGATAAAAGCATGCCAAGAAATTTAATTTACCAAACAATTACTATAAATTAAAATAAAGGTTAGAAGTGCTTAGGCACTACAATCTGCAGGTGAAGCATTCTGACAGAGCTACTCATCTAAGAAGCAGAATTAATCTTACCAGGATGTTTTAAAGATTAAGAAAGGTTCAAGAAGCTGTTATAGGGCTTTGACAGGAAAAAAAAATTGTAAATGTTTAATGTTTTTCAGCTTATATTTTCCAGGAAAGTCATAAGGCTGTTGATGATTGAATCTACATATTCCCCAAACTTTATGATACCTCAAATCTAAATTTTGCACAGCTATGACAAAACAAACAAGCAAACAAAAAATCCAAACAGAAAAAAAAAACAAAACAAAACAAACAAAAAAAACCAACAAAACACCCACACAAAACCCAAAAAAAAAAAAAAAAAAACCAAAAAACTAACAAAAAGGCATGGTGAAATAAATGCCAGTTAAGTAAATATTTTAATTAGCTCTTAAAATATTTGGACTTCATTTTCTGCCAAAAGCTAAGGAAGGAGAAAAGAGGGATTGGACATGAGCTGGTTTATTCATCTGGAAGAGGAGCACTACAAGTTTTAACATTTGTTCTCTTTAGACTTAGGTTTTCTTTTGGGTACTCTAAAAGCGAAACACTAGACTATATGGATTTTTAGCTTCAATTAGAATGTCCATCCACGTTTCTTTACATTCCTACCACATTTTGGATTTTATCAAGGGAAGCAAGATTTTGTATCACCAGCCAATACTTTTGGAGCAGAAGATGTAGAACTATGAAAAAAACTTTGAGTTTTCACAAAACCTTCTTATGAAAGCTTTGAAAAAGCTTTGAGTACTCAAAACCTTTTTTAGCAGTGGATAACTTCAAAGTAAATATAATTTAAGAACAACTATTCTAAGTTGAAATCAGAGAAAGCAGTGAAAGTAGTTGAAGTTCAGGGATAAATTAGAAAGGGAAGAGTGAGAAACCAGATTAAACATTAGCGATTTAGATGGAATTTATTCAAATATTCCTTTCCACCATAAGCCATAGGGGCATCCACACCAGGTTAAGCATTTAGTTATTTTGATCTCTCTTATAAGGACTTGTGAATGAATGACAATGCAATGACCTATGTTGGGAAGAGGTGAAATTACATCTGATTATATATAACTAATTTTTAGACTGGAAATTGAAATATCTCTTGTAAATATGCATCTTATCTGCTAATCTCAGTTCTTTCCTTGTCAAAACAAACATAGAAAAGCCACTGAGCAGCAAAGAAACAGTTTCCCTACCCTATTTAGGCCTTTATAGACGTTTTTATAAGTTCTGTATTCAGAAAGTAATGAATTCTCGAAATCAAGTAAAAATAATGCTTTTCTTCTATTAGGATAGTCTTTGCTCCTACCATAAAATAACTAATGAAGAAAAAAAATTTAGGAAAACAAGATCAAAGTTTTTACTTTACAGAAATCAACCTGAAAACTTGAAGGGTTCTGGGTTAGTGGTTCCTGGAGAATGAGTGCAGGTCTTTTTTTGTAATTAAGTTCCCTGAGAGATTTTTTTACAGAGTATTTTGTATACTGAAATCTAAAGCACTATTAAAACAGAAGGGACTTTCTGATTTGCTAGGGCTTTACAAAAGAGGCAGTATATCTTCATAAGTAGCAGGCCCCTGGCCAAGATCAGAATATAGAGGTTCTACTGCTGAAGTTTCCTCCTCTCACCCTTATAAATCTTTACAAGTGAGATATAAATTTTGCCATCTGTAAATAGATGCTAGAGATTCTGACCTCATCTAAGTACATGGAAGTCTCTAGTAGCAATAATTATTCTTTCTTGTAATACCAGTGAAAAAAATATATACCATATTTTCATTATAGGATATTAGTTGTTTGGATGTCCCTGACAACAGAGGTAAGATAATTTACTTCCTACAATAGTAAAAATACAAAGTATTTCCCTTCCTAGCCAGATTGTCCAAACTATCAAAAAACTGACCTAGTTGATTGGCATGCAAGTTTGATAAAATAAGCACTGTGCTCAAAAAATCAATTCTGGTTAAGAATAAATATTCTGTTTTCAAACAATTTCTCTGGTATAACATATTACTGGTTCTTATGAATTGGAAACAGACAAACAAATAAATACATAAATAAGGAGGGGGACAGGAAAGAAAGAAAATCTGGACTCTTCATTTCCCCACCACACACACTGAAAACTGTTTGAAGCAAATAAGTAAATTCATTTTCAGGACATTTAAGATTCAACTTTAAAATTTCAAAAGCTTAAAAGTCTTAGGAATAATGTAGCTGGTAGGACTCTCATGAAAATTTTGGGGGGGAAAGCATAAAAAAAATACTCCTGCTCTCATAGAGGTCTTCTCCAATTCCTTCCCACTTTAAAACATGTGTAGATATACCTTCAGCAGCACTCACAGTAGATGGTAGAAAATTGGTTGCCTTTGAGACCTGTGACGTAAGTACTTCTAAGTCATCAAAGCAGAAGCAAAGAAATGCAAACAAGCAATTTCGCTCCCTCCCTTACCTGTAAGTTAGTTTAGTGAATACTTTGAGGAGAAAAGGTACTCAAGCATGATGGCAAATGATTCAGACATTCTTAAACACTGGAGACTTACATCTAATTTCCGAAGTTTGTCACTCAGAAACTTTAATTACAATGTTAGGAAATTAGCACTTTGCATACTATAACATAATTCCCCATAGTACTGTGAAACTATATCCTGACATTGATCTGGTCTGCACATGTAATGATGGCAGAATATGTTATTAAATAAGAAGTGAATATTTAATTGCTTACACAGTGAATATCACATTTTAGATGCCACTACAATATAAATATTTAAGATAAAATGGTAGTTAGAGAAGCAGTAGCTTAAAAAATATCAATCTTTTTCAAAACAGGAAAGCATATTTCATTAGTTTAGTAGATCTATATAGTTGTAATGTACTATAATACATTTTGTTAGTCAAGAAAACATTACATGGATTTAAAAAATAAAATTTATTTCTAAAATTACTATAGATATGGTCAAATGTAGCACTCAATACAATTTATTGAAATGAAGTATTCTCTCATTAGTATATGAAACTAAGTTATCTTTTCCACAGTTCTGCAGGTCTTCCTAGGATATTCCTAGCTCTGTGCAAGCAGGTTGAACTTAAAACTATTTTAAGATGCACAGTAGACACAATCTTCTAAGAACCTCCAAAGAAAATAATAAAATGAAAGTATGCATTAATAATGCTATTCCTACAATTCAAAGCACATCTGCAAAATGGTGGTACTATTTAACACTTCATACAGTCTAAAATTCTGTGCCTTTTTCCTTTTGGTCTCTTGTCCACTTTCCTGGAAAAGGTAATAAAAAAGCAATAGAGGCAAGACTCCAGAAAAAGTATAATGAACTTGCTCAATGCAGTAATTATAGGGAAGTGACCAAATAAATGTAGAGACAGGGTAATGAAACCAAAAGCTATGGGGAAATTATGAAAGGCTTTAAAAGCTTTGACATAGTGCAAAAAGGGTGGGGAGTCAAAGACCTTAATGCTGGAAACACACACTTCTAAACTATAGCAACACTTCCATACTGCTGCAATTCATTTCCCTCATATTGTTTCACTCTTCATAGGAGAAATTACTTATAGCCTTTTTTTATGTTGTGTAAGGCATCACATCAAATTACATGTTTGTGAGTTCAATTCTAAAAAAAGACCTGTGGTTTAATGCAGACTGGAAAAGACTGACAGACATGTAGGTGGCGAACATGTGGGAGGAAAGACAAACACTACACACACATGCACACAAAAGTATACTTGAAGTACGAGCAATAGTCAGTTTTTGATTCAAAACAGTTCTGTTAAGATTGCAGGTGACAAAAAAGGGATTGTATAGCTGGGCAAACATTTAATTATGAATTTTATTTGCTCTGTTTTGTTGTCTTGACGTGAAATAAGAACAGAGTTCTCAAAAAAAACCAAAAAAGTAGATCAATGGATGAAAGTTTCAAGAATGTAATTGATTCTTAAATTTTCATATAGCCATTTTTTGCCTTATACATTCCATCTGAGAATAAATATCCTTTCTACTTTTTCAATATTATTATTACTGACATTATTATATATTATAATATTACTAATAATAGAAAGAATGAAAATATGTTTTAGAGATGGTTTACTGGAATTGTATTTTATACTTTTTGGAATACAGGAAACAAAACTTTCCCTAGAAATATCTTTCAGAAACCATGAATATTGGAAAATTCCAGATTAACCTGTAAAGAATTCCAGGTCCATTCCTCAGTCCATTTTCTGTTGCAGTTTTATTGATGAGAAAAGAAAAATACCCATTTCTTCCTTTGTTTCTTCAAAAGTGACCATATAGGTGCATTCAGAGATAAATTACATTACATTGTATATATATTCTTTAAATAAGTTATAAACAGGTATGTGTTGACATTAAACAAGAACAAATAGTGGATTCTGTCCCTAGGATGGTGTAATCCTGGGTGTGCATGTAGACTGTGAGGCAAGGTGCTGGAGTCCTTCTCTGTAGAAAATGAATCTGGGGTTTTTGGTTGATCATAGGCTCAATATGAGTCATCACAGTATTCTGGAGGTCAAAAGGGACATCTTGGTGCACCAAGAACAGCAGACCACTGACAAAAGAAGTAATTCTTCTACAACACTGAACACTGGTTGGCCTCTCTTTGAGTTCTGTGTGAAGGATTGGGATTAACAATATAAGAAATATATATAATATTATAATGTGTTCAGAAAAGGCCAAAAAGGATAGTGAAAGGACTAGAAGATATGACTTAGGAGGAGCTGCTGAGAAGACTGGGCTTGTTCAGCTTAGAGAAGAGACTGATGAGTGATCTCATAACTTCCTTATGAGGGAGAGAGGGCAGGGAGGTGGTGATCACTTCTCTCTGGTGTCTGGTGATAAGACACAAGTGACTGTTTAAAATTATGTCAAAGGAAGTTCAGGCTGCATAGTAGGAAAAAATCACCACTGAGAGGATGGCCAAACACTGGAACAAGTTCCCTGGGGAACTGGTCATGGCCTCAAGTTTGTTGGTGTTCAAAAGACATTTGGACAACTCTCATATGATTGAACTCTTAAATTGCCACGTATGAAGTCAGGAGTTGGACTCAATTCTTGTAGGCAGCTTCCAACCCAGGATATTCTAAGATTTGATTAATTATTATTAGAAAAATATTAGAGGAAATTGATCTTATAAATTTGATGTTGCAAAGCATGCCCTGTGCGTAGGGATGGTGCATTTTTCTTTCAATGAAGAGGAAAGAAATTAGTGTAATCAAATAAATTGTCAGAGAATAAACCAATCTCATTCTTGTAGACCTAGATACAGTGAAATTTAAAAACAGGTAAGATGTTTAAATTAAGTGACATTAGATTTACTTATGTTAACACCACTCACTGATGGTGAAACTGACTGTGCAATATTTCCAATTCCACAACACTTTTGTTTACATTTCTAAAAACCATAGTATATTTGTAATTTTAAACATTAATTTGAAGAAAATGGTAACAATTGAAATAATACCCTGTGCATTAAGGTGTTAGAAAAGTAACATCATTCAAAAAATGCATCTTAACTACCGTATTTCCATTTGCAGTGATGATGAGAATAATAAATGTAACAATATATTGCAGGAAACAAAAAGCTAAAACTATTGTGAGGTAAATAAGGAGACTAAGAAAGCTATCAAAAGAATAGAATAGATTCTTCTAAAATGTCATTGCAGGTAAAGTGAGAATATCCACTGAAATTTGCCTAAATTTCCTCCACACTAAGCACAAATATGGCTGCGTAGATAATGGAAAATATTAATTTCTGAAGTTGTTTATTTTTTTTTGTTGGCAGGCAAGGAAGGGGAAAGTCAGTTAATAACTAGTAATTAATGATGATGTCAAAACGGATTTTGGCATTGAAAAAAGTCACAGTGAAAAAGGCTTTACTGGGAAGGGGCAAATATTTTTCTTTTCATAACAGAAACAGGTAATCTGTAGTGAGAGAAAGTAACTCAAAAATTGCACTTTCCAACCCAGAGATTAGTGTTTTGACAAGCTGGCCACCTAAATAGCAAGAAACTTTCAAATTTCAAATTGAGACATCAGCAAAAAGCAGATATTAATTGCCCTGATTTCACAGAGGGCTCTAGAAAAGACATAAAATTTTACTTGGTATTTAAAAAAAAAACTTTTACTTTACTAATTCTTCAATTTTTTTTTTTTTTATTTTCCCTCCCAGGATCCAACATCCTGCCAAGAACTTACATGAGATGCATACAATTATTGGGAAGATAGAAAAAAGGGAAATTCAATTTCATAAATGAGATTTCCACTTTTCTGCTTTTATAGATAGAAATAAAAAAACAATTAATACTTCCTCTTTTATGCAATCCCTGCATCACCCCTTTCTCTACTTAAAGTGACAATGTGCAAGAGATAGGGACTTATTTCTTGTACTGCCATTACATCAATAAAGTCAAAGCAAATGGAATTTTCTTCCTTACATTGTAAGATTGAATTTGGTTGCTACTATTTCTGTTGGTTGCAACTAGTTCTGTTGAATGTAAGCAATCCTTCCACTTTATTGGTTCTTCATACATTAAAAAATAGGTTGGATGAGGCAAGAGCAACCGAAATTATCTACCTGGACTTGTGCAAGGCATTTGGCACTGTCCCACAACACATCCTTGTGCTTAAACTAGTGAGATGTAAATTTGATGGATGGACCACTCAGCAGATGAGGAACTGGCTGGATGGTTGCACTCAAAAAGCTATGGTCAATAGGTCAACGTGCAAGTGGAGACCAGTGACACAGTGGAGTGCCTCAGGCGTTGGTACAGGGACCAGTGCTGTTTAGCATTTCCCTTGGAGACATCGACAGAGGGATTGAGTGAGGACAAGGAGTTGAGGTAAGGACAGAGAGAGATCACTCACTGAATTATAGACATGAATAAAATTTATTGCTAGCAAAATCAGAGCAGGATAATAAGAAGTAAAATAAGACCTTAAAAACACCTTTCCCCACCCTCTTCCCTCCTCTCCAGCTCTACCTCCTACCTCAATGGTACAAGGAGCCAGGGAAAGGGGGCTACAGTCAGTGCATCACACGTTGCTCCTGATACTGCTCAGGGAGAAGAGTCTTTCCTACCTACAGCATGAGTTCTCTCTCACCAGAGACAGTTCTCCATGAACTTCTCCAAACATGAGTCCATTCCACGGGCAACAGTCCTTCCACTGTTCCTGGTCACTCTTCAACAGGATGCAGTCCTTCAAGGACTTCACGGGCTGTTCCAGCATGGGTCCCCCAGGGGATCACCAGTCCTACCAGGAAACCTTCTCCAGTGTAAGCTCCTCTTTCCACAGCTCTGCAGGTCCCTTTCAGGAGCATGCTCCAGCATGGGCCTTCCATGAGTTCACAACTTCCTCTCAGGCATCCTCCTGCTCTGGTGGTGGATCTCTACATCCCTGTGGTCGATCTCTACATCCCTGTGGTCCTCCATATATTTCAGGGGCTCATATGCTTCAACATGGGCTTCACCACAGGCTGCAGGACAATCTCAGCTCCAGCACCTGGAGCACCTCCTTCCCTTCCTTCTCTGTTGACCCTGGTGTCTGCAGGGCTGTCCCTCTCACATGTTCTCATCCCACTCTTCTCTGGTCATAATTACAACTAAGCAACCACATTTTCCTTTCCCTTCTTAAATATCACAGAGGTGTTTCCATCATTTCTAATTGGCGACATCTACCTTGGCCAGAGGTACACCTATCCTGTAGCCACCTGCCACAGGCTCTGCCGGACTTGCAGGAAGTTTCTAGTGCATTTTCACAGAATCCTGGAGCCCTCCCACCACCAAAACCTGGCCATCCAAACCCAATACAGACCCAATATAACAAGGGCACTTAATGATACAACAAAGGTTAATGGTGTTAAACTGAAATGAGGCAGATTTAGTGTGGATATTAGGAAGAAATCTTTTACTGTGAGGGTCATAAGTCGCTTTAACAGGTTGCCCAGAGATTCTGTGGATACCCCATCACTGGAAGTCTTCAAGGCCAGGTTGGATGGGGCTCTGAGCTACCTCGTCTTGTGCAATGTGTCTCTGCCAATGGCAGTGGTGTTGAAAAGATCTTAAAGATCCACTTTAACCTATGCCATTATATGATTATATGAAATTACTCACCAGTACTATCACTTTTGGGCCAGTTTGTTGTTTTTATATTGCAATTGTTCCAGCTACAATTATTACAGTTAAAGCACATGAAAAATTGTGAAATAATATTAAATAAAAATAGGGTGGTTTATTAAACAATTTTTCTTCTTTTAATTTTTTTTTTAATTCAAAATAAGCCATTTCTCTAGTACACTCGTATATACACATGCCAATTGTTCATTGTATAAAATCAGTTATTTTTCTTGTAGGTAGGAGTATGCATTTCAGTCTAGAGTAACCACTAGCTGTGGAGTTATGCTTAGATTATTTCTGCCTATTGTTGAGTTACACTGTGAATATTATGATATTTGACTTAAATAATAAATTACCAAGGTTTAATATTGTTGCCTCTTGATATAAACTTTTATTCAATGTCTGTGATATTCTAGATAGCAGCCAAACAATGCTCTATACTTTCTAATTTGAACACTGCATACCACCTGCCTTTGATATAATTATTCCACATAATTCTACATAATTGTTTCTGTCAAGAATAAATGAAGCCTTAAAAGAAGAACACAATCATTACAAGCAACAGAGCCTGAGTTACACACTACAGTGTTCCTTTTGCTCTCCTTATATACAAAGTTGCTAATAGTAGATTGGGAAGGTGACAGAAGTTGTAAATTATTACACAGGAAAATACCTACATGGATAAACTACTCAGTGTAATTTGAATTTTCTTCTGTTACTATTCACTGAATGGTATTTCTTTCCATTTAATTTGTTCAGCATGAGTGGTAGCAAACTGCAGCGGCTAAGCAGAGGCTAGGCCAGGAAGAGATCCAGAAGTCAAGTAACATGATTTTTAAGCAAATACTACTGTTCATTTAAGGAAAATCTAGGTGTTGTTTTTTTTTTTTTTTAATCATGTTTAAATGACTTAGATATATCTGTGCCCTTCACTTTCTGGAAATAAAGGATCATTTTGTTCATTAAAAGTAAAGGAAATAACACTGTTGAAAGACCCAAAGACATAATCTCAAATCTTCATGTTTTCTACAACATATAACGTATATAATTGAGATTCTAAAGTAGAAGTAATACTTCACAGTGGTTACTATGGAACCACCTGATGGAGATCATATTTTTATATACCAATGGATGATGACATATGTCAATACATCTTCATCTCCCTGGACTCTTCCTGGTTTTTTATTGAGGAGATTGTTGCTTTAATAAGGCTTGTAACACCTTTTTTTTGGCAACAGCTACATTACACTCATCATTCACTGCTGACAAGGTGTAGGCTTAATTGTGCTTTTTTCAAAAATTATCTTTTAAATTTGTGTGTCTCATTCCTGTTTTTTGGAGGTTTTTTGAATAGTTTTGATAAGGCTTCTGTCTCGTAATTTGCACTCTGTTGAAAAGGCTGCTCCATGAAAAGCAATCTTCCTTTAACATTTAAGTACTATTTTTTTCTTGAGTGTATCTAATGCTTGAAATGGTAAATCAGAGCCTCCAATTGCTATTGTCAGCTTTATTGCCAATGTATGAACAGTAAATTTGCCAAATCTTATGGTGCAGTTTTAAAGTTGTAAACTTTTTAAGGGAAAAAAATCCAGAAAAAGAATAAAATTCCCACATGTTGATACTCATCTACTAAAATATTGCTGTGTTAGAGAAATCTGAAGTTTGGTGGGTGTTTTCATGATGGAGAGAAGGCTGAATGACCATTGTGAGAGTGGAAATCAACTTTTATAACTAAAATTATCAGCTTTGTTTGCGCTAGCCTTCTTTGCATAAAAATACTTGCATGTAAATTTAATTTAAATGGTTGAAAAGTATTTCCCATGCATTCAGGTAGAATATCTCCTAAATGCTCTGTCCAGTTCATTCACTGCACAAAGATACACAGAGTTTTATACCATAATTTCATACATGTCTTCAAAATACAATTTAATCTTTCTGTGAGAAGTGATCACGATTTTTCATAGTATGTATTAGCTACACAATCTGTAATCTTTTGTATTTACAAAACAAAATAGTGATTCATAGATGAGATGAATATTTTTAAGGAACTGAATTATTAATTTTGTGTTAATAATGATCTCAAGAATTTTTACCATTTAAACTGAAAAGCAGAAGAACTTAATGATAGTCCTTCTTGTTTTTAAAGACAAAATACTACCATTTTATCTTAAATATTATCTTAAATATTATTATCTAATTAATGCCAGAGGAAAAAAGTCTTTAATTTACAGGAAGAAATCCTACATTTTTTCACATTTGCTAAACATAGCGGCATCATGCTGTTTCTCCCCGGCTCCGGGCAGCTCTGGCACCTTTTGGTGCTGCCTCCCTCCGGAACTTGGGTTTGCCGCTTCTCCCGTGTGCCGCTGCGGCTGGCATGCTGGTCGGGGCTTGCCAGGTTCTGTTGCCCACGTGAGGGTCCGAGGCAAAGAGGGAAGGAATTGTCCAGATCACCCACAAAGAAAAGCGGGAAGGCTTTATTGTCGCGGAGAGCTGCGGTGGGGGGTTGCGACCCGCGCTTCCCACGCCATGTGGGGGAAATGGCACCGGGGCTGGGGAGACGCGGGGTTTTATCAGGGTCAGGGCACGGGGAGCAGGAACGCCCCCCGGCCAATGGGGCATGCGCGGTGGCAGTGACGTTGACTACAGTGACCAATGGGAGCGCGGCAGGGGTGGACACGGAGCCCCGGGGCGAACAGGGTTGTGGGATCAGGTGACAGGCACCAAACTCCTGGGATGGGACAGGGGAGTGGTCACAGGAGTGATGGGGGAACACTCCAATGGCAGGCAGCCTCGGAGCAAGTAACTGCTGGGGGGGGAAACATGAGGGGTGCATGGGGGTACACAGGACTCGGCTAACTAACATAGATTAGAACCCCTAATCTGAACCCAAACCCGGGATGCAACAAAACATAATCCCATATTAGTTGCAATTTTCTCAGAAACATGAGATTTAATTGTATTAAGAAGAAATAGAATAGGGGAATGGCTTGGGTTGGAAGGGACCTTAAAGATCATCTTGTTCCATCCCCTCTGCTGTAGGCAGGAACACCTCCTAATAGATCAAGCTCCTCAGAATCCATCCATCCTGGCCTTGAATGCTTCCAGGGATGGGACATCCACAGTTTCCCTAGGCAACTTGTTAAAGTGCCTCATGACCTTCATAATTAAGAATTTCTTCCTGATATCTATTCTAAAAGTGTTCCGTTTAGAGCCATTAACCATTATCTTATCGCTACATGCCCTTGTCAATAGTCTCTCTCTAGCTTTCTTGTAGGCCCCTTTTAGGTACTGGAAGGTATCCTCAGAGCATTCTCTTCTCCAAGTTGAACAACCCCCGCTCTCACAGTCTGTCTTCATTAGAGAGGTGTTCCATCTCTCTGATCATATTTATGGGTGTCTTCTGAATTTACTACAACAGCATCTTCTCACAGAAGATGTGAAATGCCACAGGTATCTTGTTTGTATTAATATTAAGACTGGAAACTCATTGCTACTAAAATGTCAATTCTTTTGAAGCATTTTTTTTTAAATCAAGAATCTAATCCACAATGTCTTTACTAAGATGTTTTATGGTGGCGCATACCATTGGAAATGTGATGAGTCTTCATGTAAAAATGCTGATTTGAATTAAATTTAGAATATATGTCATCCTCATTTAGCCTTCCCCTCATCAAAATGATCTCACAAACATGGTGAATGAATCTTTATTTCCTCCTTTGCACATGGGAGGTAATTTGTCAGATTTAATATACTTCCACCTATGTCTTCCTATATGTTTGGGTTCAATATGGATGACTATGGACTTTGTGGGAAAAAAATCACATCTGTAAGAACTGAAATCTACTTTTATTAAATATAGATTTTGTTATATATAACTATTCTGTAAATTATTTCAAAATTGATAAATCAATGATATGCTTTGTTATAATTAAAAATGCAAAAGTTTCAAACACTTTCAAGAACTATTTCTGCATGATAAGTTGCTGCTGGTACTTAGACATTGGCAAGATATACATTTTTTGAAATTAGCTATCTATATTTTCTTTAAGCATTAGATAGATGGTTTTTATTCTGTTGTTGAAGTTTAAAGCAATTGCCTTTTACTTAAATAGACTGTGCATGTTAAAAATCATTTGACATCATGCACTTCCATGGTATATTGAGGCACAAGTAAAAAAATAACCATGAAATAAAACACTTTTAAAAGTGGTTTTGATAGGTGCTGGAACAACAGCTACTTTTAATTTTGAGTAAGTTATCTCCTTTAAGACTGTGGTTAAAACAAGAACTTTTAAAAGAAAAGTTGTTTAAAGGAAGAATTCGAAGAGGAAGTAACCGATAACAGGGAAGGGAAAAACAAGCAAACAAACAAACGCACTCACACCCCCCAAACTAAAGCAAAAAGTGAGTTCCAAACTCAAAACATGTGGAAGAACACCCTGTGAATATGTGAAAACAGAGGAATGATATACCTAGCTTGTGCACCAGGCTTGTGCTTTGGCTGATCTGGAAGGAGCGGAGAGACATTGAATGGCACATGCTAAAAATATGAAAACAGTAGATCTAAAGGAATATCAGGATAGAAAAAATAATTTCTATATGTGAGGAATTTTCATGCTTCTTAGTTTTTAACAGGAATCCTCAAAATAAAAAAAGTGTTCTTATTCATATTAGTATTTGCTAGTACTTTCTCTCCATTCTCTTCATGCCTGATTTAAGAAACATCAGACCATTGGGATATCCTGTTCTATGAAAGTGTTTACATACAATAACTGCATCTCAGGGAAGCCAAAATACACGAGATATGTGAATTAAATGCTAAATGTATCTGAACCAAAGATTTTAATTCACTTTTTGATATTCCTCTCTATATTGAATAAATATTAGAAAATTGATATTAAGAAAGAAAATAAGGATATAAAATCATATTCAAATTTTGTAGGAAAAAATGCAAAATAAATGTATAAAATTGGTTATTTTAAGCCTTCTGCCTGATATACTTAACAGTCACTTGTACAAGCTTTAGACAATAGTTAAAATATTTTATTTTCCATTAATAGGTGTTTTTAAGATTTTGCATTTATCCATACTGAAATACTTAAACAGCCTGTAACAGTATCAGAAAAGCAGTGCTGCTTCTACAAATAGTTGTAAAATTCATTGTTAGTGTATATGGGAACATTTTGCTAAATAATTGTGTGATTTATTAGTTTATTAGACATTATTTAATCAGATATGCAAGTATTATTTTTTGTAGTAACAGTTCCTTGTGAATGTAATTATTTTTTAGGTATAATAATAGTGGTTTTTTATACTGATGAGCATATGATGGAAAGCATAACAGAGTACAAAAAATGAAAATAAAATAGAATTTTAAAAATTCTTCCCAAAAATATTTTTTAAATCTCTGAACTTTTGATATGTAGTCCAAAATCTAAACTGAATATTCACTTCACTCTAATTTTCTTTTTTAGTTAGGTTTCTACACCAGCATGAGAAAATAAAGAGGAAATAGAAATATGAGCAACAGTAAGATTAAAACTAAACCCATTAATTTGTAAATTTACTTATAATTATAATAATGTTATAAAACGTTATATTAATAAGGTATATATATTAAAAATCAGGAAAATTCCTTTTTAAAAGCTTTTCATTACAATTTTTTGACTGGTGGAAAATTAAATTGCAAAATTCTGGGAATGTAGCAATTGCATAAAAATAAACTTAAATGAAGTATTTAGACTTTAAGCAAGTATGAATTCTGGATTATGAGCATGTAACCACCTACTTTTATCAACTGCAGAAGTAGGCTACTGAGGGAGTTTCAATTGCTTTGTGTCTGCCTAAACAACAGCTGGAATACTCTATTGTGAGCTCACATCTTTATTATCACTAAGAGGTGTACTAAAAAGAGCCTTGGATTCCAGTGATTGTGATAAAGTATGATAAACAGCACATCTCATTTAATGTATAACTTTTACTAGGTAAGATTAAATCTCTGCTTTTAAAATTACATCATTGAATTAACCTTTGTCATTTCTAAACATAACCACAAAACAGCCTTAAAAATCAGATGTGCAGTGCTCAGCTTGTGGAAATCAGCAAAGTTCCATTGAAATGTTGGTTTTGTAGGTCATCTTGTCTGATGTATATAAAGTGGACATGACAAAATGAACTTATGCCTCAAGTGACTTCTATATTACTATGACCTGTCAAAAACAATTGCCTAAATTATAAGGCTGTGATCAACAATAATGTTTCTGTAGGCACAGCAACTTTCTTTGCACTCCTGCTAGTGCTGCAGTAAAGTTCTCTTCAGGAGTACTTCCAAAGGCATAAATGCCTAAGTGCTCTGTGCTATTTTGTTCTGTCTTTTAATGCATATTTAGGAACTTATATTTGAGTTTGTGAATAATTCCACTTTAACTGCCAAATATTATTAAATCCCACATTTAAGCTGCTGAATTGCAAGCTCAGCACTCTGAAGAATCACAAAATCATGGAATAGTAGGGGTTGCAAGGAACATCTGGAAATTTAGTCCAATCACCTGATAAACTGGGGGTCACCCAGAGCAGGTTGCACAGAATTGCATCCAGGCAGGTTTTGAATATCCACAGAGAAGGAGACTCCACAAACTCTCTGGGCATCCTGTTTGAGTGTTTATTAATAATCAGATGGAACTTTCTGGGTTTTAGTTTGTGCCCATTGCCCATTATCCCATCAGTGAGCACCACTGAAAAAAGTCTAACCCCATCCTCTTAATGTATCCCCTTAAGATATTTGTATGCATTTATTTGATCCCTTCTCAGTCTTCTCCAGGCTAAATTGGCCCAGCTGCCTCAGTTTTTCCTCATAAGAGAGACAGTTCAGTCCCCTAAATATCTCTGTAACCATCCACTGGACCTTTTCAAGTAGTTCCATGTCCTTCCTGAACTTGGGAGCCCAGAACTGGACCAAGTACTCCTGACATGGCCTAAACAAATCAGAGTAGTGGGGGAAGACAGACACTCTACTAAAATAATTAATCTCAATCAAATTAATTAAAATAATCATGTGGACAATGATAAGCAAGATTTAGTGACCATTCTTGACACTGTCTCTCTTCATTAAGCAAAATTCCTGAAGATTATTGATGATACTGAAGCTCCTCAGGGCTGACGCAATCACTGTTGTGTAAGAAAATTGTGTACTTTAAATTTGGAAAACATGATCTTTATGTACTGAATTCCCAGCCTCTTCTGGAACACAAAGCATTTCATCAGAGAGCACAAGAAATCTTCATAATACCATGTAGAGCTCTTCTATACTTCTGCATTTGATAATTCCCCCCCCGCCCCCATTTTAGATTATGTACTGTTTCATGATAAAAACTGTTTTGTGATAAAAATTTTTCATGGGAAAAATTTTCTCTTTCACAGAATTCACAGGACTTTCAATCAGTAGAAGATGTGCAGGGGATATTTCCTACCTTGTAGATGTAATTTGTGTAATGTGATGGTGACTAATCTTCTATGACCACTGCACTGTCTGGTATTATGTTATGCTTTGTTAGATGGAGTACACATCAGGGAAGAAGTTGGGATTAATTCATATTGGAGAATAACTTGACTGCATCAGATTCTCCAGTAATTTTACTTAAAATTTTCCTCTTGTCCCCATAGCAGAAGCAGGATGTCATTAGCTCCTGGATAGCAAGCACTGTGAGGAAATAAAGTGAATGAGCTGTCAAACTGTAATCACTCTTCAAAGAAAGAAATTAATGTGTTTTAGAAATGCCTTCATCCAAATTAAAGTTGGAAACGGTTTCCCAAACCTTTTGACTGAATATTTTCATATTTGTTTAAAATTTAATAACTATACATTTATAAACTATGATATATTTTCCCTACTTTCTGAAATTGATTACACACTGCAAATTTTCAGCTTTTACAACATCTATTAAATAAAAGCCTCCACCCAGACATTTTACTGTGGCTTTATCTCCTTACATTTTTACCTATTACTCAATATAATTTCATCAGGTCTGTAATGATAAGGTTGGAAAAATAACCTTTATGATACCAGATGGATTCTAATTCTCAGAATTCTCTGGTAAGAGCACATTCTTATTGACATTTATACTGACTCCATTTATGACAGACTGAAGGTGATGAACAGGCCCATGCAAGAGGTCACCTTGTGTCAAAGCTGGTATACAGTCTGTCAAACACAGTGAATGTAAGGCTGCTAATGAGGAATTAACTAGATAGACTGTGGCCATTTTACTGTTTTCATGCAATCCAAACCTGTTAAACAATGCTAATCAGGTGTTTATTAAGTGAAACCATTATGCCAAACTTGCTGCAGACCCTACCACATGTCAAAGAGGTTGTAAAGTATTATTCATCAGATTTAAAGCTGATTAATGAGTCATTTAATAGTGAAGCTTTCTTTTCTTAGCCTCTAGCTAAGCATATGTACCAAGGTTAAACTAGCACATACATGGTTTTGAAAGTAAAGTTTCTGTCAAGGGGAAAGAAAATCCTCAGCTGCTTCAAGAAAATTCTAATAGTTATAAAGCTTTCTGGATGACAAAGCTTATTTTTTTTTATTTTTAGATAAAAATTTAGCAAAAGAGTGGCATAGTAATAAAAATGGAACATGACAAGTAGAAGACTACATACATTTTCAAATAGAGAAATAAAATTTATAAATACTAAATATTGCATCCCGGGCTGGTTCAGTTAGGGGTTTTAATAATATTAGTTAGTCGGTTCTATGTACCCCCATTTTCCCCTCACAGTGGTTTGTTCCAGATTGTCTGCCATTGGAGCTTTCCCATGCCAGTCCTGTAGCCACCCCCTATTCATTCCTGAGAGTTCTGTGTCAGTTACCCCACCCTTGTATTCCTATTTGTCCCAGAAACCTGTATCCACCCCAGTCATGTTCCCCATTGGCTGCCGTGGTCCACATCACTCCCCCGCTGCCTGTCCCCATTGGGTGAGGGGGCTTCCGCCCCTGTCTGCCCACCCCCTATATAATCCTATGCTTCCTTTATCTTGCCGCCATCTTGACCACGCACGCGCTAGGAGTGGACGCCACCCTCCACCACGGAGGCCATGCGGGAATAAACGTTCTCCAGCCACGCAGGACAAGGTGTGCCTTCCTTCTCCCCTTTATCTCCTCTCAGTGTCGGTTACAGAATGTGGCTAGCCCATGCAGAGGCTCAAGCCCAGAGCTCTGCACACACGTGGCAGCCCAAGACTCCCGGACAAACCATCGAGCCTAGCCGGGCTCCAGAGCCGCCTGGGACCGGGGAGAAGAATGCAACACCGCAACTAAACATAATAAATTTCAGCCTTCTGCGGCGTGGGTTTTCGCTCTCCCCGGCTGCACACGGCTCTTGGGAGCCCGGCTGTGGCGTAGCTTCCACGTGCTGCCGGGGTTTGCTGCCGCGGGTTCCCGGACACGGCTCCGTGTCCCGGGGGCGTGGGCTGGCCAGCCTCTGTTACCGTGCGCTAGAGACCTGGCAAAGAGGAAGGAATTTGTCCATTCACTCTGTGCTTGGCAGGAACGGTTTATTGGTCACGTGGCGCAGTTCGATGGAAAGGCGCGACCGCTCCCGGCACTCGCATGGGAGAAAATGGCGGCTGACTGCCGGCGGGATAGGGCTTTATGGAGGGGCGGGGCGAGAGGATCCACGGCCTGCCGGCCAATAGGGGCAGCTGCCATGGCGGTGACGCCAGCAACCGCGACCAACCAGAGAACCCCGCAGGGGCGGGCACCGAGCCGCGGGCTGAGCGGGATCGTGTGGCCAGCACGGGGTTTCCCGGGGCCGGATGGCAGGGTGGTTACAGGAGCGGCACAGGGGTAAGATCCGGCAGCAGGCAACATGGGGCCAGAAACCGCGGGGGGGAACAACGCAGGGGAAACGCGGGATTACAGAACTTGACTTATTTTAACATAAATTAAAAACCCTAATCTAAACCCAAACTCCGGGATGCAACATCTCCCCGCTTAATAAAATATAAAAAGAAAGCAGTGGTGTTGATTCAGTCTCTTAAGTGGTGGCCTCTTCTCCCAGCTTCTGCTGCTGCAACTGCGGCGACTGCTACGCAGGTGGAGAGGGCCTGGAGATGGTACTGGTGCTGGTTCTTCTCAGGGTGTTTAGGGATAGGGAAACTGGGACAACTTTATTACAAACACAGGAACTGGGGGTGTAACTGGGCTGAGGTAGCTGTAAGGGAAGCATTGGTTAGAGAGAGGTAGAATCTTTTCCTTCCTTGCGGCGTCTGCGATTGGATGCAACCCCTAGGTTGGTGGGATCACAGGTTGCATCCACTGGCACTGTATCACTCTGACTCACTGACTGCTCTGCTGTGTAGGGTTTAACATGCCTCCTGGGGATCCACCTGACTCCTGAAGGCGTAGACACGCAGGTGTATCCCCGTCCCCAAGTCAAAAGTGGAAATGGACCCTGGATTTCTTTAGAGTCTGGATCCCTCACTAACACTGGAGGCTGCTCCTCTGGCTGGAGCTCCTGATGTTGTTTGAAATGTCTCAGGGCTGACGGTTCTGGTCTGTCAAAGGAACAGTTCAGGAAATTGATGGTAAACAATGCTTTACAGAGCCTCTCATGCAGTGACAGCACTCGCACATCCTTTCGCTGCTTTTTGAGGACTTGCTTTAGAGTCTGGTGGGTTCTCTCTATTATGGCCTGGCCGGTGGGGGAGTGGGGAATCCCGGTCTTATGCTGAACCCCCCAATCTTGCAGGAAGCTGCGGAACACCTTGGAAGTATAGGCTGGACCATTGTCTGTTTTAATCGTGGTTGGGACCCCTAAGGTGGCAAAGGCCTGGACAAGATGTTTCCTGACGTCTGTGGCCCTTTCCCCTATGTGTGCTGAAGCAAAAACTGCCCCCGAGAAGGTGTCCACAGTTACATGGACATTCTTGAGCTTACCGAACTCAGGGACCTTGGTGACGTCCATTTGCCACACCTCACAACTGCAGAGACCTCTGGGATTCACACCTGCTCCCAGTGTTGGTAAAGCTGCCTCCTGACAGTTGGGGCATGAGGCCACAATTTCCCTGGCTTGGTCACGCCGCAGATTAAACTGGCGTACCAGCCCCGGGGCATTCTGATGGAACTGCTGGTGGCTCAGCTTGGCCTGCTCAACTATGCTCGGCTGGCCTCCTAGGTGTACAGGGGCTGCCAAGGCGTCTGCTCTGCGGTTCCCTTCGGCAATAAAGCCTGGGAGATCCGTGTGTGATCTCACATGTACCACATAAAAGGGATGCTCACGGTTAGAAACCAGGTGTACTAATTTTGAGAGCAACCCAAAGATGACCTGATTTGGCACCTCTTTTACAATTGCATGTTCAGCTCTAGACACTGCTCCAGCTACGTATGCCAAATCTGTTACTAAATTAAACGGTTGTTCAAACCTCTCAAAAGCTCTCACTACAGCATCCAACTCAGCCACCTGTGGGGAACCTTCTACTACCTTAATATCTGATTCCCACACCTGAGTCTCTGGGTCCCTCCAAGTCACCACTGACTTGTGGGACTTCCCTGACCCGTCCGTGAATACTGTTAGTGCTCGGAGGGGTTTTTTGCTCTGTAATTCTTTGGGTAACAATTTGAATTCAGTATTGAACAAATAATGGCCAGGATGTCCGATCTTAATTTGGCCTGAGAAGCTGTCTAGAGCAAACTGCAAGTTCTCATTCTGCCTTAGCAGGTGTTCAAAAGCCTCTTTGGTCATCTTCCCCATGGATGTTTTGATGGGGAGATGGATACATGTAAAGTCACAGCCAGCTAGTACTTGCAGACGAGCCCTGGCCCGTATTATGAGCTGCACCATCAGCTCCTGTGGCCTGGTGATACTCTTGGACTGCCTGTGGCCAAGGAACACCCACTCTATTATTAAGAGGGGGTCCCGTTGACCCTTGTCCCACTGAAATATCACACCATACAAATGGGGCAACTCACCTAAGACGATGAATCGGAAAGGCAGCCCTGGTTGGCAGCGGTGGGCCTGCCTGCTCGTGATGGCTTTCTGGACCTTCTCGAGCGCTGCTCTGGCCTCTTGGGTCAGGACTCTCGGGGAACCTAAACCCTCATCCCCCTCCCTTTCTGCTAACAAATCAAAGAGGGGGGATAATTCCCCCGTAGTGAGTCTTAGCCATGGCCTGATCCAATTTAATGATTCGCACAGGCGCTGGAGATCATTCAGCATCTTGGGGTTATCATTTATCTGTATCTGTTGGGGTCTGATTGTCCGGTTGTTAATTTCCAAGCCCAGATACTTCCAGGGTGGCAGCAACTGTACCTTTTCTTTCTGTAACTCAAATCCGGCCATCGACAAGGCCCTAACAGTGTCCTCCAGTGCTACTTGCAGGATCTCGCTGTCAGGGGCACAAATCAGCACATCATCCATGTAATGATAGAAAATACAGGATGTCCACTTGGCACGCATTGGGGATAGAACCCGAGCGACATACCACTGGCATATAGTAGGGGAACATTTGAAACCCTGTGGTAGTACTGTCCAGTGGTAGCGCTTCATTGGGGCTTCTCTGTTGATGGAAGGCACAGAGAATGCGAAACGGGGAGCATCATCCGGATGGAGTGGGATTTGGAAGAAACAATCTTTAATGTCAATTACAGCCAAATTGTAATTCTGGGGTAGCATAGATGGAGATGGCATACCCGGTTGGAGGGAACCCATATCTTGCACTGCCAATTGCGGCGTGGGTTTTCGCTCTCCCCGGCTGCACACGGCTCTTGGGAGCCTGGCTGTGGCGTAGCTTCCACGTGCTGCCGGGGTTTGCTGCCGCAGGTTCCCGGACACGGCTCCGTGTCCCAGGGGCGTGGGCTGGCCAGCCTCTGTTACCGTGCGCTAGGGACCCGGCAAAGAGGAAGGAATTTGTCCATTCACTCCGTGCTTGGCAGGAACGGTTTATTGGTCACGTGGCGCGGTTCGATGGAAAGGCGCGACTGCTCCCGGCACTCGCATGGGAGAAAATGGCGGCTGACTGTCGGCGGGATAGGGCTTTATGGAGGGGCGGGGCGAGAGGATCCACGGCCTGCCAGCCAATAGGGGCAGCTGCCATGGTGGTGACGCCAGCAACTGCGACCAACCAGAGAACCCCGCAGGGGCGGGCACCGAGCCGCGGGCTGAGCGGGATCGTGTGGCCAGCACGGGGTTTCCCGGGGCCGGATGGCAGGGTGGTTACAGGAGCGGCACAGGGGTAAGATCCGGCAGCAGGCAACATGGGGCCAGAAACTGCGGGGGGGAACAACGCAGGGGAAACGCGGGATTACAGAACTTGACTTATTTTAACATAAATTAAAAACCCTAATCTAAACCCAAACTCCGGGATGCAACACCTTCAAGCTCATATCCATTTTATTATCTTTCCTAAACTTGTTATTTACACAGTATTGCAACAAAATTGATGCTGAAGAACCATCTTGACTATAGTGAAACCAAAAAATTGGTGAAATATTCAGCAGAACTGAAACAGCTATCAAAAATCTGCTGTGTCCATATCACGGAGTAATAAAGGTATCAGTATTGAAGTAGCAATAAATGCTAATGGTAAAATGAACAGTGAAATCCTGAAGAGAGAAGTAAAATTCACACTAAGAGAATGTCAGTCAGGTTCAGATAATCTGGAGATTATAACCAACGTTTCTTCAGTAAATAATCACTAAACCAACAGACACTGATACTATTTTAAACTTCTTTTAACGGTTAGAAAGGAGAACCTAGCCCTAAAATCTTGTATTCATACTTCATGAGGTATTAGTTTTGCCTAAATTAGAAGGCTGAATAAATGTAGAACTGCAATTAATAGTCTCACTTCCAAAAATGAAAAATAGAGAACCTTGTAGGACTATTATCAACTGAGCATAACAGCAAAACACTTAAAGGTGAACATGGCTCCAAACCATGAGAAAAAGATTGTAGTGAAGGCTTTTAAATATAACCAGATAATAAACCATCTATAAAAGGAAATTTAATGGCTCCTTATGCAGAACAGAAAACAGAACTGGTTAATAAGAATGAAACATTTCAGAGTGTAAGATATAAAAGGATAAAAATAATTTCTAAAAGAAAAACGGAATTAAACTTTTGGAAAAAAACAAACCAACATTTCATAAAACATAAGAAATCAGAAAATGTGGTCACTTTGCAGAGAACATGAGTTTGAACTTAAAGTTAGTTATGCTGCAAAGACAAATGCATTACCTCATCTTAGAGAAGTGGCAGTGATGTGGAGTGTGGAGGTAAAGGATTAACTGATACTGTCAATGGCAGGTATGTAACTGTGCCAAATCTACCTGGATGCAATCCAGCACACTAAATTTCCCCATGACGCTTTGTTACACTTTCAAACCAGAAATACTACAGGAATCAGCAAGGTATTTGAAACAACAGTGAAACAGAACATTCTTCCTGTGATGAGATAGAGTGAGCTTTTAAAGTACCAGGCTGCAGACAGGCTGACACATACTTTGACATACATTTCATTGCAATATAAACTGAGTTCCTAATGAAATGTGCCAACGGTATAAAGCTGGGAAATATTGCCCATATAGGATCAGATTATCATATGGCAGGAAATAATAACAGATCAGATTGGAGTAATAAAAATGGAATGGAAGCATTCAAAGTACTAATAGACTAATAGCAAGAATGACTTCCATAAGCAATAAGTTCATCAGCTGATAAAGCTCACCTGCATCACAAAATACATGATATATGGCTTGGCATAAAATACTTAGGTTTTCTCAAAAAGAGATGAGAGTCTGGACAATGAAGAGCTAAGATACTTTCATTTTGCTACAGAGCTGGAGCTGTTACAGAATCAGATCACTGAGTTTAGTTCATCACATGTTATACATGTTTCTCCTTTCTGTCACATCAACACTATCAAGCACTCCATGCGCCTTCATATCAGTTCTTGACGCATGTGGCAGGTCTTCTATATTCCCTCTTGAAAGCATTAATCTTGTTGACAATCACATAACCATAATACCCAGGTGTCTTGGGATGAAAAAATGCACACCACCACCCCACTCTCAAACAAGGAAATAATAAAGACACAGTGGGTTAAAGATATTTCAGTGTGGGCACACAAAATCCAGTAAAGAATAGATTAGCCCTGAACACTTAGTCTGGGCATAAGGGCTTATTTCTTGAAGGAGATATTTTTAATGCTGGACATATAGCCACTGAGATCTAAGTCCATTATCTAAGCTCAGAATGCACCAAGGAAAATTTTCCAATGAAGATGGAGAAAAATGTATTCATATATCATATAAGTGAGTATTCTTCCAGAATATTTGTTTAGTTAACTTTCTTTGAAAACAATGTAATTGAATATATTATTGTTCTAGCTAAAACCTACTACAAGAAAATACTGCAGAAAAAAATATATGTTAATTTCTCATAGGAAGGAAAATGGAAATGGATATAAAAATGGGGGGAAGGAAATTGTTTATGATAAAGCCTCTTGTTGCCTCAAGAATAACTGATTATATGCATGATTTTAAACAGGATGTATTGGGTTGGCATGACAATGTTTTGCTAGCACCCACAAGTCATTAACTACATTTTTCTTTCCCCTGTCTAGCTGAGGAGGGGGAGTGATAGAGTGACTTGGTGGTTACCTGGTGTGCAAGCAGGATCAATTCGCCACACAAAGCCGTTCTGAAAGTTAGGTAAAGACCTCTTGCAGCGTTCTCTCTTTCTCCCCGGTCTGGGGCAGCTCCGATGCCCTCCGGTGCCGCCTGCCCCCGGACTTCCGGGTTCGCCGTTTCTCTCCCACGTGCCGATGGCACTGGCACGCAGGTCAGGGTCTGCTGGGTTCTGTTGCCCGCACTACAGGTCCGAGGTAAAGAGTGAAGGAATGTCCAGATCACCCACGAGGAGAGCAGGAAGGTTTTATTGTCCTTGAGAGCTGCGGTGGGCGGGGTAGTGACCTGCGCTTCCCACTCCATGTGGGGGAAATGGTGCCAGAACCCAGGAGGGAGCAGGATGATATAGGGGATGTGATAGGGAGGGCAGACGCCGCCCCCCAATCCGTGCGGGTGACACGATGATGATGTAGGACAGCGACCAACCAGGGAACCGCAGGGGCGCACACTGAGCCTCGGGCTGAGTGGGATCGTGGGGATGGGGCGGTGGACACGGGGGCTCCTGGGGCCGGATGGGGGAGTGGTCACAGGAGCAGTAGTGGGGGGTGGAAATCCAATGGCAGGCAGCATGGGGTCAGAAACCGCGGGGGGCGGGGGGAAATACATGGGGGAAGCATGGGGGTACACAGGACTCGGCTAGCTAACACAAATAAGAACGCCTAAAACCAAATCCCAGGATGCAACAATTCCCTCTTTTTCAAAATATAAAAAAAAAGAACGGCTGCTTGATCTTCTTTTGATCTTCTTCACTGATTGTTTGACTGCTTCTTTGCTCAGCTTCTTCTCTTGGTGTTTCAGCTGCTGCAACAGCTGCCCTTTGCAGATGGAGAGGGCGTGCTGCGATGATGCTGGGGTGGTTCTTCCCTGGGTGCTTGGGGATAGGGGAACTGGGACAACTTTATTACAAACATGGGGATTTGGGACACACACAGACTGGGGTGGCTGGAAAGCTTTTCTGGGGCTTTGGGGAAAAGCATTTTTAAGGAGATTTTAGGGTCCTTTTCTTTTTGCATCGCCTGCGGTTTGATGCAACCCCCTGATTGGTGGGGTCATCTGCCGCACTCACAGGCAGCCTGATGTTTTGAACTACCACCTGCACAATTACTTGAAAAATCACAGCTCCCCTTAAGGTGCTGTGGTCTGCCTTATTTTTATTCACGCAAGGCAGATGTGCATTATTTTTTCAGTTTTTGGGGGGAATGGGGTCTCCCTCCCCCTCTCTCCCTCCTCCCACTGTCCCTGGGGGTGCCCTGCCCAAAAATGGACATTAAATGACAAAATGTCCTCTCTGATCACAGTGGAACCACTGGCGTGTTGCTGGAGGCTGCTTTGGACCAGTGTTCTTTGGAGGCACAGCATCCAAGGTAACCACATGGCTTCTGGGCCTTTTAGGGATCTCAAGCTGTGTGTCAGTGTTCATGGATGCCGCTTCCGGGACAAACTTATCCTGAACCTCCGATCCCTCCACATGCCTCTCAGCTGCCACCTCTACCTGTTCCATGGAATCTGGAAAATGCTCAGAGACCCACTTCAGCTTCCCCCTCCCACTGCTTCCTTCCCTCCCGGGTCTCCAGGAACCATGGAATGTGGAGGCAGGGGCTCTGATTCCCCCCCCCACTCCTTTTCCCGCCCGCCCAGATCTCCGGGGCCCATGGGAACTGGGAGGTAGGGGTTCCCATCCCCCTGCCTCTCCTCTTCCCTCCCACCTGGCTCTCCGGGGCCCATGGGAAGATGGGGGTAGGGGTCCCCACTCGTCCCTCCCCCCTCTTCCCTCCCGCCTGGATCTTCAAGACCCATGAGAAAATGGGGACAGGGTGTGGGGAACAGGACGGGGGCTGCCTCCCTCAGGCAGCGGGGCAGAGATGGCAGAGCTCTCCCCACTGGGGAAGGGCGGGGTTGATGACTCAGCATGGAGGACATGCAAAGGACTGGATGGAACACCCACTTGAGGGGGAACAATGGGTGAGGGGGTAACCTGACCTCCTGAGGGGGCAGCTCCCATGCCCACAGGGAGGCAGGAGGGGGTTGGGTCAAAGGCAGGGATACAGGGAACAAAGGACAGAAAGGGTTGTGGGAAGAAGAGAGCCTGCCACGTGGCTGCCCTCCATCTTGGGAAGACAAAGGGATCAAGCACGTGGCCTCGGCCTCCTCAGGAGAACAAAGAAAGGGGTTTAAAGAAACAAAGCAGAGCGGGGCAGCTCTAGAACCGGGATTTTCAGCAGGGAAAAAGGGGTTGGAAAAGGGGTTTAGGGTCAGTTCCTCAGCGAAGTGGCTAGTTTCACTAAGGCAGGGTGCCGGGGGAGCTTGGGGAAGCCAGGAGCACAGCCCACACTTGTGGGGCTGCCCTGCGCCTTAAAACAGCGGAGTACCCCCCCTGCCCACCCGGGTTAGGGGAAGAAGGGGTAGGAAAGGAAGATGGGGAAACACGTTCAGGAGAAACAACATTTTTGTACGATGTCTCTTCCCCCTCCCTGCTCTCTTCTCGTGCGAATTCAGCTTTCACCACTTCCGAAATCTGCAAATGGAGGGTGGCAAAGGAATCTTTCACGGAAGGATCCCTGCGTTCGATCCCCTCTGCCAATTTCGCTCCCACCCGCTCCCAGAACTCTTTTTTGCGAGTGTCCCCCGCGGTTATGCGTGGGAAGGAAAAGTATGACCACCTTACAAACTGTTTAACCAAACTTTTGGAGTGGGGGCCCTTCACCAATAGAGTTCCCTTAAGCAGGGTATAAAATTCCTTCTGGTCGGCAGATAGCACAGTCCCCATGCTACTTCTACCCACACAACCTCACCCCTGGTGCAGAAAAAGAGGGAAAAAAACCCAAAAAAACCGTGAAAGATCCCGGCGGCCACCGCTCACGCTGCGCGCTGCATGTTCCGTACCCTCAGAAGCGCGGTAAAGCCCACCCAAGTGAAGGAGAGGATAGCCCGGGTACCCTCCTGTCGCTAGTACTCACCAAACCGGGATATCTGCAAAAAAAAAAAGCTGCCACCAGGGTCCTCGGTCCTGGGAAGTTTCTCTTCTTTGGCTCTTCGTAGCCATGAGGAGTTTCACTTCCCCTCCCATGTGGGGAAAAGCATCCGCGTGCTCCCTCATGGGTGGCAGGGGGTTCACTGATCTACTTTGGGGAGTCTTCGCTCCCGTTTTCAGTCTAACACAAAGCACAGTTCGGCGCAGCTCTGCGCCTGCGTGGCGGCACACACTGGACTGCGCACGCTCGGCTTGGCAGCGGTGGCTGTTGATCGGTGGCGTGGTTGCACGCCGGCGGCGACAGCTCTCCACGCGGCTCCCGGTACTTCCCGGTGAGTCTCTGTCTGCGCAGGGCAACTCCGCTGGCTCAGGCCCCACTGTTAGGTGCCATTTGCAGCATTCTCTCTTTCTCCCCGGTCTGGGGCAGCTCCGACGCCCTCCGATGCCGCCTCCCCCCGGACTTCCAATTCCGCCGCTTCTCTCCCACATGCCAGTGCCAGTGGCACGCGGGTCGGGGTCTGCCGGGTTCAGTTGCCCGTGCTACAGGATCCGAGGCAAAGAGGGAAGGAATGTCCAGATCACCCACGAGGAGGGCAGGAAGGCTTTATTGTCGCTGAGAGTTGCAGTGCGGGGGGTAGCGACCTGCGCTTCCCACTCCATGTGGGGGAAATGACACCGGAAGGGAGCAGGATGATATAGGGGATGTGATAGGGAGGGCAGACGCCGCCCCCCAATCCGTGCGGGTGACGCGATGATGACGTAAGACAGTGACCAACCAGGGAACCGCAGGAGCGGGCACCGAGCCTCGGGCTGAGTGGGATCGTGGGGATGGGGCGGCGGACACGTGGGTTCCTGGTGCCAGACGGGGGAGTGGTCACAGGAGCAGCGGGGGTGGGGGGGAATCCAATGGCAGGCAGCATGGGGCCAGAAACCACAGGCGGGGGGAATACACGGGGGAAGCATGGGGGTACACAGGACTCGGCTAGCTAACACAAATAAGAACCCCTAAAACCCAATCCCAGGATGCAACAACCTCTAACCAACAGAAGTGATACAGTCTTCTAATAGTGGTAGATAGAAACAAAGCACCAAATGATTTTCAAAAAGAGTTGCATCAATTTATAAATAGGTTTCATAGAATAACCGAATGGTTTGAGTTGGAAGGGATCTGGCTCGTCAGTTCAGAAAAGATAAAAACTATAAGCACCCCATACGATTTCTCTATCTGCAGTTTCACATTGTTAATTAGAACTTATGCTGTAGTAATTTTTTTCATATTTATTTTTTCCTACAACTAGTTGGTACATTCCTATCTCTGTAAGGTATACAGGCAGTGCTCACACCAGTAAAAATAGGAGGTGAAGGCCCAGATTATGAAAGGTTCATTCTAGCAAACTCAAATGAAGAATATTAATGAACGGATGTTTTTTCTTTTTTTTAATATATAAAATACTGCTGAATTATTCCATGTTGTCGCATTTCATAACAAAAATATTAATCCAACTAAAGTTCTATTAATTCAGTATTACATTTTCAGCTGCATCACAGAATCACAGGGTATCTTCACTTGGAACGGAGCTGTAAGGATCAAGTGCAACTCCCTGCTCCTCACATGACTATATGAAATTAAACCATATAACTGAAATCATCATCCAGAACTCTGAACTCTGGCAGGCTTGGTGCCATGACCGCTTCCTTGTGGAGGCTGTTCTGGTGGCCAACCACCCACTCATTGAAGAACCTTTTCCTGATGTACAATCTGAACTTCCTCTTGCCCAACTGATCCCAGCAAGATCAGAACTCAAATTTCTCTGCTCTCTCTCATTCTCTCTCTCTTAAAAAACCTGGAATAATATGGATAGTAAAAAAAAAGTGATTGTTTAGTCTTCATATTAATCTGCAACTTCAACACCATTGCAGACTTTAAAAACTGGATCACAACACAAACTTTACACTTCCTGCCCCTTAGATTGCTTTACCTCTCACATTTTGTTAAAAATTAATTTTTGACAGGCAAACTGTCAACTATTCCAGAGCAGCCTGGACAAAGGGCAATGTCCAAGGAGACATAAGGTAAAGGTCTGAACCCTCCAAACAGGGAAATGAATTGGTTCTTGTTCTGGTTTGAAAGCAAAACCAGTGAGAGACTCCAAGTCAGAAATACAATTTATTGGGAAAAGGGAAAACAAAAGACAAACATACACACAATGATACGAAAAGAAGACCACTGGCAAAGTCAGAATACAACCTGACACCCGCTTTGGCCAGCGTGCTGGTAGCAGTCCAAATTGGAGTGGCTGCAGTCCTCTTGGAGTAGCAGATGTGGTTGCTGTGTCTTCTTGGAAACCTGTGGAAAGGCTGCCTTTCTGTCTAGAAATTCCTGGATTTATCCAGGTGGGAATGCCTAGCTTCTCCCCCTGGGCGGAGCATCTCACAATGGGCTGATGTTATTTTGAGTCACAAGGTGTGTTCTTAATCACCTGTTAAACAGAACTGGATCTTGGAGAGTGTTATCTCTGAGTCATGAGGCGAGACATTGATTGGCCTATTAACAGGAGATAAGGAAAACTGTCCAGATGCAACTGCTACTCAGATGGTAATAGGAAACATCTTGGTGCTCAGTCTTGGACAGTTCTATAACTCTTCAGGTCCAAGTGAATATTCCTATACAGAATTACTGATAAAAAATGGACTTGCCTCTGTTATTCTATATCATAAAGAAAGTAGAAATTGCTGCTCTCCCTTTGCAGAAGAGCCAAACTCCTGTGCAGAGTCTATGATATAGCAAGATGAAATGTGGGCTGAGCTCAAGATGTTGCGCTCTCAAACTCAACAGGGTATAAACCAAAGCACAAAAGGAAACCCAGAAAACTTTTTAAGTGTTTTTCAAAGTGCTGTGTTTTTTCATGTGAAAAAAGGGAAACAAAGGTTAATTAAGGCCTTAGGATTGCGATTCTTCCTCATTCCATTTTTACATTTGGAGCTTCATTCTACAATTTTTGCTGACTCCAGTTTAAATCACCAGCTAGAAATCTGAATTATTTTTCTAACATATCAGTCCAAACAATCTAAGCACTTTTACTGAGGGGATACCTAAGCAGCTATGGGAGGAGTGGTATGACTTGACAAACAGGTTTTGGATACCTGTCACTGCTGTGATATCTCTTCTCCTTTGATAGTGTGATGAGCACTTCTCTTGACACAACACAGGTTTTTAACAGGTACTGAATCAAGAAGAGTGTTTAGATTTCACAGGCAGATGAAGACAGTTCTTTTTTACAGATTTCCATACAATACTTTGTACTGGTTTTGTCTGGGACAGGGTTTATATTCTTCATAGCTGTTACAGTGCTGTGGTTATTTGGAATAAGTAAGAGACTAAAGCTGACATCCTTATGATGTTTTGGCTGTTACTCAGCAGTGCTTCCTTTAACTCAAGGTCTTTTCATTGTCTCATGCTGTGCAAGTGAGGAGGTGCATCAGAGCACCTGGAAAAGCACAGCCAAGACAACTGACCTGAACTGGCCAAAGAGATATCCCATACTGAAGGACATGTCCAGTACATAAACGGGAGAATTGACCAGGAAGTGCTGATTGCTGTTTCGGGATGGGCTGGGTTTTGGTCAGTGGGTGGTGTACAATTTTATTGGATAGTGATTATTTCTCTTGGGGTTTCCTGCTGTCTCTCCCTCTCCTTATCATTACTGTTACTATTTTTGTTGCTATTATTATTGTTGTTATTGTTATTATTAATTTTCTTGTTTATATTAAATTAAATTAAACCCTTGTTTCAATCCACCAGGTTCACCCTTTCTTTCTGATTATAATCTTAACCAGGGTGGGAGGGAGCAAGTAAGTGTTTGCATGGTGCTTACTTGACAACTGGGGTTATAACCCACCTAATTTTTATACTTACTGTGATTACAATATGACAAAAGAATTTGTCAGAAGGCATGGAATATAATTTGCTTCAATAAGCATATACCGTTAAAGTTCATGACGGTATAAAAATAATATGCTTATTTACTATTTAATTAATTATAAATTTCTAATATATTTTCATTTTAAAATCTGATGTGTTGTGTATTTATTGACTCTGACATGACGAAAAGAGAGATTAATGAAGAAAGGGTTAAAGAATAAAAAGTGAAAACTCCCTACCATTTTTCCTGAAGATGGTGTCAACACAGCTATTTTAGAAGCACAGGACCAGTCACTTGTGCTGAGTAGGCAAATGCATGACCCACTGAAGTCATGCTGTATTGGGAAGAACAGAGGCAGTCAAACAGCTGCCTACAAGCTGAACCGTTTTGTCACTTATTGTAGTTATTATGTTTGAAGTATTTCTCATCTAACACCAAAACCAGGAACATGAAAAAGTACCATACAACAACAGATAGAGGTTTATACACAATTTTTTTCGCAGAAGCTTTTATATCTGTCTGAACTGTTAATCTTAATGGCCATAATTCTCCATCTTGGAAAAAGTTAAGGGGGTATTTATTTAAAAATAATAATAAAAATAATTAGAATGTGTTAAAACAATTGCACATGTATTTTTATAATTGTATCAGTCATGCAAGTTACATGACCTGTAAGTCAGATCTTTGTAAACAAAGAACCCTTTGGTGCTAAAGTGAGTTTGTTAATTTACAGGGAAAGATAAATGACAAATTATCTGACATTTAGGGATATGAGTGCCTCAGGACTGGAGTATGCCTCAGTTCCAAAGAGCTGTCTGAAGCAAATCCAGAAGTGTCAGATAGTGAGACCATAAATTAATACAATTTATAATGAACGTACATACTTTCAAAGTTCTGTACTAATATTGACAGAGTAATCGGAATAAATTTTATAGCTAATGTATATTTTGTTTCTTAATAAAAGTTGAATTATTTAAGTGCAATACAATTATGAATACTATCATCCTGTATGATTTCACATTCCATCTAATCTTAAAGGCTACTAAAACCTGGCAATTTCTAATGAAGTAAATATTATTGTTACTAACAAGTGATCTGTAATCACTACAAACACATAATGATTTGTATTGTTTTACTTAAATACTTTAATACTTCTACCATGCTATCATTCCCAGAAATTACTGAATAATATAACCAATATGCAGTGGCAAAGTGAACTAATCTGCAGTTTTCCATCTATTAAAGAAAAATCTTTCTTCACAAGTCATTTTTTAATTTACATTTTCTGAAAAGGCATCTTCTAGTGCAGTTATCAATGCAGATAACAA
This sequence comes from Vidua macroura, assembly GCF_024509145.1. Lineage (NCBI taxonomy): Eukaryota > Metazoa > Chordata > Aves > Passeriformes > Viduidae > Vidua > Vidua macroura. The sequence continues at coordinate 51,968,117 of NC_071572.1, read as the reverse complement.
ATGTTTAAAAAAAAAACTGGATTGTGGCCAAATCCATCAGGTTCATCTTCCAAAAGATAAATGCCAATAGTCCATCCCTGATGACAGTGCCTTGAATATCTTTAACTTTTCCATCAGAACCATTTAGTGTAACTATTGCTTCTCCACAGCTTGAACATCACTACTATTGTCAGAACCAGGCAAACAAATTTATGATGATGTTCCTGGGAATAAGGAACTAATGCAAAGGGGATTTCTCTGTAGTTCTTCATTAACATTTTATTCATTACAACAAGGGAGTTATAAGAGTTTCCTTTTACGCAAATTAGGTCACAGGATAAAAAATACACAGCATGGAAACACAGTGTATTACTACGTAGAACAAAAGATCTGGTTAATAAATTATGATAATGGAATTAGTCTGCTAATGCTGAGAGGCACATTTAAATATTATGAAATTTTCTTGGAGAAGGAAAAGCTGTTGCATGTATTCATAAATTGTTTTCCTCTTTTGTGCCTCAGTTTCTGCAGTCCTTTTTTATGTTATTTCCCTCTGAGGGAATGTATATATCCTAAACATTTGTTTGGTCTTTTAAAAGGAACATTTCAAGTGAGTAAAAGGCAAATTTTTACTCTCCTCAAATGAGTGCTTTAACTAAGCTCAGAGATGTCCTGGATCAATTCGAGCAGATTCATTTTGGAAATGAGACTATGTAGAATAAAGAGACTGAAAATAAATTAGGTTAATTAAAAAATCCCAAACCTTTAAATATTAATGCCAAGAACATAACCATTAAGGAAACATGTGGTCCTTGCCATAGATATCTAGTATCATCAAAGTTCTTTAGTTAATTTATTTATTTACTAGAGTTATTTGGTGTGTTTCTTTCCTTTGAATTCAATTTATTTCTAAGATTTATTTATACAAAATAGGCTAACTTCAGACCTGGTTTAAGTGGTCTAACTCTAGTGAGCTAATTAATTTGCAACTACCTTATTAATTCAGTGATTACCTTCAGTTTATTCATTACAATAACTTACCTCCTATTTTTCCATTTATGCAAGGTCTGAATAGACTCAAAGGATGGCAAAATGAATACTCTTAGAAACTATTATTTGGGCAGGAAAATAAGGAAAGATTCTCCATTTCCTACAAAGCAAAGCAATCCATTTTAGCAATTTTTCTGGGAATGTCAGTACCCCTGCCAGGTGAGGGCATTACTTTTGCCAAAAGAGCAGGAATTTAGCTTAGCAATATTTTGCAGAGAGCAATTTCTGCTCTAAAATCATAATGCCTGTTCTGTTATTGATAATGGTATGATTAAAAAAATGTGGAAAGAAAACCAAGCCATTAACAACTCACCTAAACTCATTTACTTTTTATTTAAAAAAGTATACTAAAAATTGTGCATGTATGGATCATCTCACTCTCTCTTCATTCAATCTTCTTAAAAGACAAAGTTATTTTTACAGGATAAGCTAAACAGGAATGTTACCTGTTGCATCCTGGAGTTTGGGTTTAGATTAGGGTTTTTAATTTATGTTAAAATAAGTCAAGTTCTGTAATCCCGCGTTTCCCCCGTGTCGTTCCCCCCCGCGTTTTCTGCCCCCATGCTGCCTGCTGCCGGATCTTCCCCCTCTGCCGCTCCTGTAACCACCCCCCCGTCTGGCCCCGGGAAAACCCGTGCCGGCCACCCCAAGCCACACGATCCCGCTCAGCCCGAGGCTCGGCGCCCACCCCTGCGGGGTTCTCTGGTTGGTCGCTGTTGCTGGCATCACTGCCACGGCAGCCACCCCTATTGGACGGCAGGCCATGGATCCTCTCGCCCCGCCCCTCCATAAAACTCTATCCCGCAGGCACCCAGGGGCCATTTTCTCCCATGCAAGTGCCGGGAGCGGTCGCGTCCTTCCATCGAACCGTGTCACGTGTTCAATAAACTGTTCCTGCCAAGCATGGAGTAAATGGACAAATTCCTTACCTCTTTACCGGATCCCTAGCGCACGGTAACAGAGGCTGGCCAGCCCACGCGCCCGAGACACGGAGCCGTGTCCGGGAACCCGCGGGAGAAAACCCCGGCAGCACGTGGAAGCTATGCCACAGCCAGGCTCCCAAGAGCCGCGTGCAGCCGGGGAGAGCGAAAACCCATGCCGCAGTTACCTGTGTAAATCCCAGAGTGCCTTTCAATAATTTTTAAAGACTAAAGAATGGCCTTTGCAATGTGACATCCATTCACACCATCTAATTTCTTCTAAATCATAATTTACTTTTTAAAGTCCAGTACACTTCTATTCAGGTCTTAATGTGGCTTTCACACTAAGAGCTACCCTGGCACAGGTAACATAGATAATTGTTTCTGCACAAAAAACTCATTTAGATGGAGTCAAATAAAACAGAAAATATTGTCATATATACTATGGTTTAGGCTTAGGGTAACTTTTTAAGGATTGCAGAGAGCTGTCTGCATCTTAATGCTGTTGAACCCCCCATCTGTTGGAGTCCAAAAAAAACATTATCAGACTTGACCTTGCATAGGCTGTAGTTGTTATAGAGGATGTTTCCAGAGAAAGAAAACAATGCTTCTGTAAACTAATGCTTAAGCACAAACTTAGGAAAAGGTCCCCTTTCTGTTTCTTTCAACCCTACTTGGATTTGAATGTGAACAGGAAAACCCAATTGGCAAGCAAACTCTTTTTCTACTAGTGGAAATCATTCATATCAATAATTTTTTTCTACATAATAATAATTATTAATCAATACTGACTGGAAATTCAACAAATAGTAATTCTCAAACACAATATGTATCCTGTTAGAAGCACACACTGAGAACAAAGACCATTGATTCAAGAGCAATCATCCTTGTCTGAATAAGCTAATGTGCACGAGAGACCAACACCTGCACAAGTCTATGGTGAATTACAGGCCATGTACAGTAGTTAATCCAAACTGGAACTGACCTTGGCAATAGTCCAGGGATGATATTTTCCCTGGGAGGAGCTACACTTGAATGTTTTTGACAAAAGATTTAGGCACTAGCATCATATTAATAGACTTTTTTCAGTTATTTAAATTATAACATTTTATAAAATTACAAATCTGATGTGTTTCCTAGATTTATGCTTAAATCTGCAAAATTATCACTAAGCTCAATGGTAAAAACCTAGGACTTTCCCATTTTACAAAATTTGATGGCATCACTAAAAATAGTACCTGTTGTTATATAGAATTGCTTTTCTAGGAATTCAGTTTAGTTGAAAATATTTTTCTTGTCTAAGTGCCAATTTAATCCTTTAGAGATAACCCTTCATTAGACAGAATTCTCTATATAACCCTTCATTAGACAGAATTTCAGGAGAGAAAAGAAAATTTAGAAATTTTTAAACTTTTGAATGGCATTACTTTTGTTCTAAAATCATCACTACTTGCTCTAGAACCACAAAAGCTTAGTAATTTGTTCCAATAAATTACTGCCCAAAAGCATTAATTTTTTGGCTATGTTTGAAATGGTTGACATCCTCACTGTAAAATTCTCTTACATTCTGAACCACACCAGCAAAATGTCTAAAGCAGCTGTTCTAAACCGTGCCTGACCTGTGCTGGTTCTCAGGGAGCAGTGTACACTTGTGCCCTGAAAGTCTCTAAATCGTGTGGGTGACAACTGCTCAAACTTCTCAGTTACTAGAGGGACAAAACAGGGATACTGTTCTTTTTGGCCCATAGAGAAGATGTGACTGAGATAACTCTCAGAGACAGCAGCCAGGGCTGTGCTGGCTGTTAGCTGATCTGTCTTCTTTAAAGGAAAGATGGAAAGATAAGCACAGGGCTACATCTCAGGACTTTAAAAGAACAGGGAGGAGAAAGACAATGAGAAGGGTTAATTGATTACAAAGGAAAATATGTTGGAATCCCAGGGACAAAGTAGCTCCATTGGGCAGTCAGAGCAGGAATTTTGGCCAAAGGCCCAAATGGATGGGAAAAGTTTCCCAGTGAAGTCAGGGCAGATGTTACCTACAGCTGTTCTGGCATCCCCACCCTCAGAGCCAGCCAGCAGGTTGGTGGTTGTGGGTGGTAGTCCTACTGTAAGTTGGAGGCTGGTCTAGGTTGAGGCACCTCAGGGAAAATTTATTTAAGAAGGTGAAAAATGCTGTCAGATTAAGAACACATTAGTTTTTCTGAAATACAAATCAGTGTAAGTAATATCAGAACAATTCCGTTTCTGAGGGATTTTTTTCTAGATCTGATCAGAACTTATCACTTCACCTGAGATTTACTGTACCTGACAGTAATGACTTGAGTGCCTATGTACCTCTAACAATTTTTTCATTATTTCTATAGTAATCTTCCATCCTCAGATGGAGGCTCAGTAGGTGAAAATCATCATAATTATATATATCACTTTGTTCACAAAATGATTCATCACAGATTTACTTGTCTTCCCTTCTACCTTACAGGATGCCTACCTTATATTCAGTGGGATTTGATCTAAAATACTGCAATTTGTGAGTGCAAAAGAGTATAGAATACTTCAATATTTCAACTGATTTTTCAACAAGAATAGTCTCTCCAAAACTGTCCAATTTTATAGACTTTTTTTGTGTGATTTTTATTACGTCTTTTTGCAGACTATCTGTATTTTTAGTTTATGGTCATTGATTTTATGAGCTTCCTAATTTCGAGCTAGATGAAGCTGTTGAGAAGTTCTGTGTGCTTGTAAGTGTAATCTACACTGCAGTCATCTTTAGGAAAGCATTAATTGCAATCACTTACTGCACATGAAACAGTAAAATATTACATCTATATTTCCAAGGACAGTGATCAAGTGAAGTATCTGTTCTCATATATCCAGTTTTCCTATTTTCCTGCCTTTTAAAGATATCTTCATGCCATTTGTAAAGAAGGAAGAGCAATATATTCAATATCTGCATGTATTCTTAGGCACTTGGTTTTTTCTAGAAGCCTGTAAGTTTGGTAAAGCTACCACAAACTTGATAATTCTGAATAACAGTGTTTTGATACCACTGTATATTCTACCAAACACTGAGGTATCGCAGCATCCCTCTTTGCTCAGGAAGAAGACTAATCTTTAATTTTTAGTAGGTATCCTCTTGATATTAGTAATGCTTTTGCTTTCATATAAGAGTAAGTGTATAAGACTTCCAAGTTAAAAAAAAATTAAATTCCTTTCCTTCTATTCTTATTGTCTTTCAATCCAATTTGAAGCAATTCTGAAGATGCTCTCTGGACATAAGGCTTTAATGTCAGTGAGAAGATTCTTCAGAGGATTTGTGTATTTACAATAATTTTAAAATCTTTCTTGAAATAAAGTATTTCTTATGCTATAAATTTGAAACATGTATTCCATGCAAATATTACAGTGAGATTCCAATTATTATTTATGCTATGTTTTTCGTCTGCTGCTTAGAAAATAATATTTCTAGAGCTTTGTTCCTAATAAATAGATTGATGTAATAATTCCAGATAGAGTACTGTTCAGGAACAATTTAAAATTCATTTTGAATATATTGTTTTCTAGACTTAAAGTAAGAAGTTTAAAACACTGAGCTATTTCTAAATGAAGACAGAGAAGTGGATTAAAGACTTCATTAGCACTACTGAATTAATGCTGGCTTAGAAACTGATTTCTCTAAAATATATTTGACCCAGTGATGTAGGATGTGGCTCTCCGTTGTTTCTTCCGTCTCCGGGCAGCTCTGGTGCCTTTCGGCACCGCCTCCCTCCGGAGCTTGGGCTCACCACTTGTTGCTGTGTGCTGCTGCCATGGCGCACCGGTCGGGGCTTGCTGGGTTCTGTGGCCCGTGCAATGGACGTTGGTAAAGAGCGAAGGAATGTCCAAATCACCCACGAGGGAAGCAGGAAGGTTTTAATGGCCGCGGAGAGCTGCAGCGTGGAGGAAATGGCAACCAGGACCGGGGAGGCACAGGATGATATAGGGGATGGGGTAGGGAGGGCAGGCACCGTGGCGATGACGTGGACCACAGCGACCAACGGGAACACGGCGAGGGCAGACACGGGGCTCCGGGCTGAATGGGGTTATTATGGGAATGGGGTAACAGACACCGGATTCTCAGGGGTGGGCAGGGGAGTGGTTACAGGACTGGCGTGGGCTAGCTCCAATAGTGAGAGACCCAGAGCCGACCATTGCGGTGGGGAAAACACAGGGGGTGCATGGGGATACACAGAACTCGGCTAGCTAACATAGATTAGAACCCCTAATCTAAACCCAAACCTGGGATGCAACAGTAGGATTGGAATAGTCCTCTAGATTTATAAAGTCATCAAATTCATCTTTCTTAACTGAAGTAAGAATGCATGCACACTGGTATTTTTTTAACCTATTCCTCTGATCTTCACTCTTTCTAATTATCTTGTTCCAGGATTTGACTACTCCTTACATTTGAGGTCATTACCCTTTTGGAGCATTCAGCTATGTGCCCACTGGCTGCATGGCCAGGCCAGAGAGGAATAGTGAAGGGAGTTACATCCAGCTAGCACCTGGCCACTAGGGGCGTTCCCGAGGGCTTAGCATTGGGGCTGGTCTTGTTTAAAATCTTTATTGATCATTTGGTACAGGGGATTGAGTTCACCCTCAGTAAGTTTGCAGACGACACCAACCTGGGTGGGTGAGTTGATCTGTGGAGAGCAGGAAGGCTCTTCAGAGAGATCTGGACAGGCTGGATTGATGAGCCCAGACCAAGAGTATGAGGTTCAACAAGGCCAAGTGCCGTGTTCTGCCCTTGGATAACAACAACCTCATGAAGTACTATGGACAGGGGGTAGAATGGCTGGAAACTATCTGGCAGAAAAGAACTTGGGGGTGCTGGTCTACAGCAGCTGAATATGAGCCATCAGTATGCACAGGTGGCCAAGAGGGCCAATGGCATCTTGGCCTGTATCAGCAATAGTGTGACCAGCAGGGCCAGGGCAATGATTGTCCCCCTGTATTTGGACACACCTCAAATCCTGTGTCCAATTCTGGGCCCCTCACTACAAGAAGGTCACTGGAGAATGTCCAGAGAAGGAACAAACTTGGTGAAAGGTCTGGAGAACAAGTCATATGAGGAATGGCTGAGGTAGCTGGCGTTGTTTAGTCTGGAGAAGATGACACTCAGGGGTGACCTTATTGATCCCTACAGCTACTTGAAAGGAGGCTGGGGGGTTGGGGGGTTGGTCTCTGCTCCCAGGCAAGCAGGGCCAGGATGAGAGAACAGAATCTTAAGATCCATCAGGGGAGATTCAGCTTGGACATCAGGAATAATTTCTTCACAGAAAGGGTGACTAAGCATTGGAACAGATTGCCCAGAGAGGTGGTGAAGTCACCATCTCTGGAAGTGTTTAAGAAATCACTGGACATGGCACTGAGTGCTATGATTTAGTTGGTGTGGTAGTTTTGCTCAAAGGGTGGACTCTGATCTTGGAGGTCTTTTCCAGCCTTAATGAATCTATGATTCGATGATAAGTTATGAAGGTTGCAATACCATAGTATTTCCACATAAGTGTTTTATAAAAACAAACTTATACTTTGTGAATCAACTAAATCTATCACTAAATCTATCACTATCACTAAATTCTATGAAACCATCAATATTTATACTGCTGAGGTTAATGGAGATTTTAATGTTAATTCTGCTGACTACATTGTATGAATAAAGCTAGTTGGAAATCAACACAACTTTTGCTTTTCATATAATCATTAATAATAATAACATATTTAAATGAAAAGAAGAATAAAAATCCACTTCAAGAATCAATAATGTTTGATTGTAATAGAATATGGCTAGCTATGACTCTCAGAGCTCTGCACAAGCAACGCATTCTGATTAGTAAGGCAAGCAAAATACAACATGGAAAATACATAGACAATTGTAACCCTAATGTTAACATGTCCAATAATGTATGGAATTTGATTACATCGGAAAGTTCTGCTGATACCATGCACTGCCTTCAGAACAGAATAACTGTCTTAGTACTTAGGAATAATAATTTATTTAGGAATAATAATTTATTCCAGCAGTGTCCCTTGTTGCTGCTGAATGTAACACCTCATGTTTCTGGTTCAAGACTGAATTTTAGTTTCATTATTCTCACTTATAAAAACTACTTTTTACTGGGTTTCAAATGCAACTATTCAACTAAATAGAGATTTATTGTTCCACATTAAACAATGTTGATACCTATATGTTCTGTGTCCTATATGTACTGGAATTTTATTCAAGAAACACTGCGGAAAGGTATTGTATCTTTGGTGGAAAAGGGTGGATTGTTGAAACTGAAATTATTTATTCACATTATTATTACTAGAATTCACATTGTAAAAAGGTCTTGCTAAAGACTTTTCATGTTAATAGTTATAGAATTTGCACCCTCAAAAAAAAAAAATTGTAATTAGTAATAAATCCTTGGATATCTAAATTTTTTGTGTATCTTATTAAAAATATTTTTAATTCCTCTTTTGCAAATTATTGTTCTTTCCATATATTAAAATAGAAACACAAAGCCTGACCATTGAGTAGATTTTTGTGCTCTATTCTTGAATCCAGAAATAATTTCTTTGTTTTAATTGTTATAAATTGATAAATATTCTGAACACATCCTGTCTTGTTACACAAAATTGCCTTAAATTAACAGGGCCCTAAAAATGAGGTATTAAACATTAATACAAATGCTGTTCATACATCTTAAATGTGTTTTTAGTCATGTACTCCTCAGGAAAAAATATATTATTTTATGTTCTTCTAAATATTTCATCTACTCTCATTTATGCACTAACTAATGTGTCATGGACTGGGATGCCAAGATTCCCCATCCAAAGTCAGAATACAGGTCTTAGATGGAATAACTCTTTAGATAATTAAAGAAAGAAGAAGAAGAATAATAGGAGGAATCAAATTCATGGGAAAAGACCAATGAAAAAAAAAGTATAATCTACTGATTTTTTTCCTCTCTGCTTCCTAAGCCCTGCATTATTCTGATTACTAAGACAAATAAAAGCTGGTTTCCTTCTATGTACCTGGTATGCCTTCTGCAGGGACAACTGTAGTGCTGAACTGTGCCTAGGAGATCATAAGTGTCTGTTTCCTCCTCTTCATTTCTTCTTTTCTTTTTTCTTCTTCTTTTTCCTTTTCTTTTCTTTTTTTTTTTTTTTTTTAATATGCTTCTGATTTTGGAGTTCCATTCCCTGCAATTAATTTCCTATCAGAATAAAGAACCCATTATAAGCATAAAATGAAGAAGACTTGTACAGCTTCTTGAGGTCAATAGCCAAAATGGACAATTTCTATACCCCAGAACTGTAGCTGACATAATTTTGTAACTTTTCTTTCAAGATGACAAGAAAAACCAAAAAGAATAGGGAATGAAATACTGCATGCTAATTCATGAAGGCAGAATACAATTAGGAGATCTCATATAGCTATGAATGTGCTAGGTAGAGAACTTAAAAGGAATATTTTTCACAAATTAATCTTTATTTTCCTTACTAATTAATAAACACCATGCTGTGAATAACTGGTGATAATGTTCTAATAAGAAAAATCAATAAATTTACACCCAGGGTCACTGTAATTGATGCTGCAGAATAGAAAAATGTATTTTCCATTGATCCTTTAGCAATCTTCTAACTAAAAAGGAGAGGAAAGAAAGCCAATTACTGTAGTATGCCTCTGAAAATGATAAGATTAAAACAAGCTAATTATGTGTTCTTGAATAACTACAATTTTTGATGAAAGAAAGTAGAATAAGGGCATCCTGCATCTCCAGTACAGAGATATTACTTTTTACTAATTAAAAGATAGTAATTTTACATTTAACTTCCCTTAACCAATAGGCAAACAAATGGTTAGAAAAATAAACTTTAAAATCTCCCAGGATAAAACCTTTTGATGTTGCTGTGAACACAGGATTAAACTGAAGAATGAAACAAGCTCCTGTAGCACTGAAGCTAAAGGAATTTTCATACTTGAGCAAACAACATTAAAGGAGAAACACAGTGACCATAAAAATAACATCCTGTGAATATATGTCCACTGCTTTCTATTTTGCATAGAAAGGATCAATGATTTCACATAAAGCCACATATGCACAACCGTGATGCCTTCCACAGCAGGCTTATCCATAATACAGAATGATACAGAAAGTCAGCTGCATCTACTGCTCATTTTGATCTCATAGTTCACAAAAGTAATTGGAAAAATCGGATTTTTCTTTCAATGATTAATAAGTAAATAACCTTTCTTTAAATCTGTTAGTAAAATTCATTAAAATATTCAGAAACAACTAGATTTTCCTTCTTCCTTTTATTTGCTACTGTAGATAAAATGAAGCCCAGCAGTAATATAAGGTAAAGGCATTAGTCAATGTGACTTGAATGCACATGCAAAAACACATGTCATTTTTCTGGCTTCAAATACTTGATTGCAGTTTGGGCTATAACATGCCATTTTGAAGACTAGATTTAATCAGATTCTCCACCTTCAGATATTCATGGAGGTGCACAGTTTAAACTGTTACTTTGCCACATGGGCATCTCCTATTGAGCCTATACAGAAAATTAGGCATTTTTCCTTGACTTATTCAATTCCCTCTAACATTGTTGGATTCATTTATGTTGACCATATTCAGTGTCTCCCAAATGCAGCTTGTAAACCACTGCAGGTTTGGAGCAGGTTGTCCAGAAAGGTGGCAGATGCCCCATCGCTGGAAACACCCAAGGTCAGAATGGATGGGTCTCTGAGCAACCTGATCTTGTTGAAGATGTCTCGGCTCTTCGCAGGACTAGATGACCTTTAAAGGTTCCTTCCAACTTCCTATTTTATGACTCTATGTCTTAAACTCACAATATTCTAGTGAAGGTCAGTTTTCTAGGCATTCCTGAACTTAGCAGGATGGGAACTCTGAGATTAAAAGCCACCACTACCACTGTGTGTATTCTGCACTAGAAAGTCACTAGATAAAAACAAAAATTATGATGCAGGAACTAACTAGATTAATTGTTGGATTTCAGTTTCCCTGATATATCTTAATCTACATACACTGGATGCTGGAAACCAGATGCATTTTGGTACTTTCCTAGGTACTGCTTTAGGTTCAACTATAAGTTCTGTAAAACCATTTTCCCTTTAATTTATTGGCTATAACATTATTTTTTTTTACATTTCTCTGTTTTTTTCCCCTGATCATCAGCCATCTGTACCAACTCTTAAGACACAGACATAAAATCAGTGTATTTGAAGCTGCAGTTGAACTGCTACTAACTACTCTAATTGCCTGATAATTATCTATGACATACACTTTTTTCTGTTTTTCTTAACCTATCTATATTATAAGCTATTGCCAGAACAGTTCCCTTACTGGGTGTAGGTGCATATGTTTTAAAGTGGGGGATTTTCTACATACACAGAGCAATACAGCTGTAGATCCTCAGACAATTTGTCAGTAACCAGTCAGTAATAAATGTCATGAGGGAATTTTGAAAAATAATAACATCACTGTGAAAAAACAGTCTTATAAGTCTGCATTTTACATAGTCTTGTAAATGTGATTTTTTAGGACTTTCTTAGTCTCATGCTTTTCAGAGAAAAAGCCAAATTGAAAGCTAAAAGAAAGCTAAGAAGCAACACTTTGCCCTAGGCATGCTTTCACTGATTTTTGTTTGTTATTATTCAGTTCAGTGAGCTTGCTCAAGTTTAACATTTCAATTAGTTGTGTAACTACCTAAAAAGGACTATCATATAAAGCAGCTCCTGTTTTAGGGGATTCTGATGCTGGTTCATAACAGGAAAACTACATAACAAAACTACGTGCTCTCAAACAAGTTTGATCAAACCTATAGGACTATTCCCTGGTGGCATGATCTAGAAAGAATGCAAGAGGTTCACTTCTCTGACTTTGCATGGACACAGGCAACATTTACAGGAACAATGAAAACAGTCACTGAGTACAGCTCAAGCTCTGTGAATTGTCACCATTTGAACTGGTCAGGAAGATTCCTCTTTCATGGCCCCCATTTGATCCATTTTTTTACATTGACATCACTTTAAGGAAATATTTGATTAGAATAATATTTAAATAATTGTATTTCTGAAAGAGAAAATAAATGTAAATATTCCCTATTCTTAACCACAGGTGTCAAAGAATGGCTGTGAAATAAAATAAAATAATTACCCCCCCCACTAGTTTTTACACTAGTGCCATTCTTCCTTTAATATTATGTTGAAATTTTTCACTGAATGCTTAATAGAACACTGAGCACACAGCACTATTTCAGATTTCAGCAGCTGAAACATTTTGAGTACAAAAAAGAAAAAAATTAAGGTAAATGTTCAATATATTCATTATACACACTGTCCTTAATTTACATATGTAAAATCAAAGTATATTACAAAAATGTGTTAAACATTTTTGGTTTCACTGGCATTATATTCCGTTATTAGTGTCACTAAGATGACTATTTGCATTCACACATGCCTCACTAGGCTTTTTTACAGCTCCAATTGTCATACACCACTGAAGCCATCTTAGTATGTAACAGGCAAGCAAGAAGATCAGAGAAAATAGAAAAGACTGTTTGGAAAGAATAAAGAGAGAAAAAATGTTAATGTTTACCTGAAACCAAATTATAATTCCTTCAACTTTGTATTGGGCCTGCTTATGTGCTTCCTTGCTCATCTGACCCCTTTGTGCAAAATGGGTTTAAGTTATTTGAGCAGTATTTATAGATACAGAATTATGGATGTGATTCACTTCTAAAAACTAAGTCCCAAGTATAAGTGTCAAAGTCCCATGGGCTAAATTTGACTCTTAAACAACAACAGAAAAGAACTGAGTGTCAGCAGAGGGGAAAATCCAAGTATTTCAGATACTTTCAGGATGTTTTGAATTGCCAGCTCTAGATTCCACTGAGGATCCAGAGACACTAGTTTATGCTTATGATTTACTTTCAGACAGCTGAATTTGGGTGATATGAATTGTATTCCTCTAATTTTTAGATGTTTTGAAATCATACTAGAGGAAAGAGGGAGTAAAAATGTGACTCTTAAAATACCTGCTGGCTTCAGAATACATGTGTTCAACCATTTAAATATCAACAGAATAAGAGAGAGTACAAAATTCACCAACAAAGTCCATTACTGAGGAAATTGATACTAAAAATTTTGAAGTGGCCAAAACTGATGGTTGATATAAAAATCCAAAGATTATTTGATTCTGTGAAAAAAAGGCTATCTCAAGCATAGCCTCATGTACAAAGTCAGGAATTTTATAGAATTTATGATAAGATAATGGTAGCAGAGTGGGAAGGAGTTAATTTGAACTAAAAAATCTTTTGACCTGCTATTGGCCTTCTGAAAAGGCAGTGTCTTCAGATGGGTATTATACATTCATGACTCAGTACAGGAGTACTCAATGAAGGCCTTAAATAAAAGCATTAAATCTGTAACTGATTTTTGTGGAGATTTAGAGAAAAAACATATGTGAAGAGTATTTTGAGACCCTCAGTCCAGGTCTCCAGTGAGCAATTTAACAAGTCCAAGTTTAAAATGCTGCTTATATGGTAAAAACTTAGAAAAATCTCTGGCTTTCAGAACAGCTGTTGATTCAGAAGGACAACTGATATGGCAACAAGTACATCCTTACATATGTGTTTTCAAGAATCTAATCTGACATAGATCAGATGAATCATACATAAATGTGCCTACTTCACTACATCATCTAAAGCTCAGGTAGAGAAAATATTTGCTTCAGTGTATTTGAGCGTTTTGTCCAGATTTTCAACACCTTTTGTTAAGCTCTTTGCAAAAGCTTTTCCCACTCTCTTCATAATGTGTTCATCTTTCTCCTTACTTGGACCACATATCTTCTTCTCCCTGAATTTTACCACCATTTTTCTATGGTCCTTCTTTTCTTTCCTCTGTCTTCATCTTCGCTTTCACCTTTATTTTGCCTTTGCTTTTCCTTTCTCATTGTCTTCTTTCCCCTCCTCCTCCCATTTTCTCTTTTTTTCCTTCAGAGTTACCGCTCACTGTTTGCTCCTCAGAGTGTAAACAACAACGTATTTGTATGTCTACTTTATTTTACAAGTGGGGCCCCTTCTTGAGAAGTCTTACATCAGTTATAATTACAAAGTAAAAACAATGATCATTTGGAGTTGGAATACAAGGAAAAATGCTGGCTGCCCAAATTTCTGGAGGATCCAGCTAGCTATTCTGTATGCTAACAGTTGCTGAAAATGCTGTCATTCAGTGCCTAAGAATATGTTCTTACCACGTCAGCCCCATGAAGAGCAGAATAAAAATATTTTATCCTCACTACAGTTAGGTAGTGAGTTTATAATGATTTATAAATGAAAGCTGCCCTTTTTTGAAAGTGCGTTGCATAATAAATGTCTGAACAGTTTCAGTTCTTTATCATCCACCCCAGACTATGTTCACAGAATAGTGAATCAGTTATGTTGTTCAAAATATAAAATTGGCATGTGCTTACATTTTGTATCCTTAGTATGTTCAGCATTGTCACAAAACCTGCACATTTAAAAATAATCATATCCACATTCTGAAGGCTTTCTACCTAAAAGGCATGCATGCATATATTTAAAACAGGTGTATATGTAAACTTATTGTGGTTTGTGTTTATATATAAGCATATATATTTGATTACTGTTTTTCATTCCTTTACACATTCTTGTTCTTTATGATCTATTATTTCTTGCTGGCTATAAAGCAGCAAGCGCTAAAACCTCTTGAACTAATGAAGCATGTATTTCTTCTTTGAATATATTATAGTCATAGCACTAAAAAAAGAGCAGATGGGGAACTTTTAATAGCAATACAGCATGTGCTGCTCTTCTAATATGTTTTAACTTTGCTGCCTCTGTAATAACGATCAAGTTTGCTGCATTCATGCTACAGGTGGAAACATTTTCCTGGTTTACATAATTCTATAGTATTGTACCTAATTTAAATACACGTATTGTACCTAATTTAAATACAAATATTGCATTGTACCTAATTTAAATACAAATATTTACATTAATAGATTTCTCTCTCTAATAGCATAAATTTTCTGTATCCCGGAGCTTATAGGATCCTCAAAAAATGAAAAAAATATTCAACACTCTGCCTATGCCCCACAGCCCCCGTTATGGACTAAATCCTATTTTATTTTGCCTCCAATTAATGAAAGATTTCACTTTATCTGATTACTGGATTCCATCCAGTAATATATGTAAGATACATTTTTCACTACAGAAGGAGAAAAATTACCAAAGCTAAAGCAAATTCTTCATATTTTGTTCTGCAGTAGCAAATGATGCAAAGAAAAAAATCAAATACATCTAATAAAGTAATTGCTGATTCCTTGCTTAAAGTACATAAAAATATTCTGGGGAAAATAGAGAATTCATATGAACTTGGATTGCCAGGAAAATACACACACTCATAAATCTAAACAGGAAGAAGTAGAAAAAATTAAATGATAATTTATGCTACAAAAAAAGTTATGTCTTATACTACCATAATTAAGTAGAATGGAATAAGGAAAAATGTCTTTTAGTATAAGCCTTGTATCTGCATCACATAATCTCCTACATGAAGTTTGATGATATAGAAGGAAAATTGCAATGTGTTGCCAATTTTCTCCCAAAAGTTTTTGGAAGATATTTTTGGGAAATCTCACTTTATTGTATTTAACATTTTCCCTCCTACTTTCCCTACTTGAAATCACCTCAACCATATTGGATTTCCTTTTAAAATAAATCACTTTATCTGACAGAAATTACTACTGGACATCAATATATTTTCAGAAATTGAATATTCATTTCTGTTCATAAACCTCAATGAATTTTATTCACAACCATTATTCTGAAAGAAATTTTGTTCATAATCCAAAACAACTTAATCAGAAAATACCTTCTTTTGAAATTTCTTTAAAACAGGTTAACAAGCATTCAAGATAATTCAAATTTTTACACTTTGTCAAACCCACTAATATTTCCAGCACTGCCCTCCAGTATTTTCTGCCATTCATCAGTTCCAGGAGTATTAATCTCACAAAACATATCTGTGTAACTACCATTAATTGGCATACTGATTGGCAGAGCATAACCTACCATGTCATGCCTAGAAGTGGTCCATCTATGTCAATACCAGAGGAGAAGGGGTGGAATGCACGCAGAAGAACTCAATGTCACTATCCAGCATGGATGGCAAGACTTTGGTCTCCAGGGCATACTTTCCATCATGATGTTAAACCACTGAAATTTGAAGGTGGAAAAATATAATTTTCATCTGTGGGCCAGTTGTGAGTTAACGCAGATGTCAGGAAAATGACCACTTTATCTTTCCTCCTAAGCCTTCTGTACCACTACCACCACCCCCACTCTTCTTTTGTCACTCTTGATTACATCCTAGGTCCAGTTTTTTTCTTGTGTTGCCTGAAGCAATTCCACCAGCCATTTTAGACTCAATCTCTCTTTTGCCTATTTCTCCTGCAATTATTTCTGTATCTTATTACTACAGTGTTTTGAAGTGGTGGTTATCAGCCATCCTCTTACAAGTTTGCTATAAGGCCATTGCTATGTCTATAAAATGCTCTCAGCACTTGCTTCCATCACTACACCTAAAAGAATCTAACAAAAAATCCAAGAAATAAAAACCACAACCAAAATCAACATAACCAAAGGAAAACAAAAAAGAACACAAACAAACAAACAAAAGCAAAACAAACATCAGGTTTGAGAGACATAATAAAGGAGATATATTTATATGTTATAAAGGAAGATATATTCTCCTTTATCTTTTATACATTTCTTCTTTTCTGATATTTAAATACTTTGGGGAAGTTTAGCAACAACAGAATCGTGCAAAACAAGAACATATTTCATGTGTGCCCTTTATTCTGACTGTGAGAAGAATCTGCTTGAAGATGAATTTATTTATGCAAAGGAGAAGGCTGATGCTCTCTCATCAGTACAATGGAAATTCAGAGTATGGAGAGCAAATGCACGAGGGGCATTTCATGTGGAACAGCCTGAGTGTTTTGTCTGCTTGTTGAGGAATTGTTCTCTTAAAACAGATCACCAAATTTCACTACAATTTTACATTATAGGATCATTAATGTATAGACTTTGAAATAAATATTCAGAAATTAAATATAATATTAATATGGGAAACTGATACAACATTTTACAATGTGGGGTTTTTTTTCTATTACATTAAACATGAAAAATCTAAGCATTTTATAAGAGCACTGTTAATTGCTATATGACTGGACATGAATTATACTTCTTTATCCTAATTCCTGACATTTCTGTCATGAATCATCATGTCATATTCATCTCAGTCACTTTAGTTTATAACTTGAGACAACAAACACGACAAAATATGTCACAATAACCCAGATAATATGTCAGGAATTTTTAGGGAAAAAATTGCTTTCTCTTTCAGCTTGGACATTATCCTTACAAACCACCCCCCCCCCAAAAAAAAAAAAAAAAATTGAACTTATGTTAGTCACAACTACAATCGAAATAATACATTTCAAAATTTAAAATTTGTATTTATCTCTTTTTTTTTAGTCTGGATTTTTTATCTATGTCACTAAATAGCCAGCTAAAGAAATATTTATAAGCTAACAGCAAAAATAAATGGAAACAATTAAACGTAGCTTGCATTATGGAAGAGAATTTTCGTTAGCCCTCTTTTCATAATCTATTCAAGATGAGAAGCTGACATTCAGGCATAACATTTATATTTCAATGAGCTCTTGATTATATCCAGTTTTAAAGAGACCGCTTAAAGTTCAAGCATGTTAAGTAATCTGGTCAAGGTTATAGTCTAAAACTATGTATTGAATTTATCTTGGAGCGTGGCACACTTCAATTTTTCTGTATCCCATACTGCTTCTTTATTTCTGTTTTAAATCAGGAGTGAACCCAGCATGGTATAAAGTATACCAGAACACTATGTACTGAAAAATGAAAGCACCAGATGCTTGATGTAAAATCCAAAACCTGTCAAAAAGAGTCATAGAAAAGTTATTCTTTAAGAATACTTTACTATGTAATATGCTTATTCCAAGGCTTGTTCAGACTTGTATATAGATTATAAAAGGGGATACTGTAGACTAAAGATGTTTGTAATTTTTAGGTACCATTTTGTTGTCAACTAGTTATTTTCCACTGTTCTTCATTATTAGGGTAATAAAATAAAACGTACTTTGTCAGTGCCATGTATGCTAAGTATATGATTTGTAAAGGATTCTTACCTGCCCAATGACCTTATTCTATCTCATTCTCCCTCCTCCCACCCACATTCCTCCCTTCTTGGGTTAGTGGGTTCACTTTTTTCCCTTTTAATAAGAGTTTTGTGTTAAAACTGGCAGGTTGAAATGCCTGACGTGAGAATTCTCAAACTGTCTTAGCTAGATTTTGGCATTTAATAAGCTGTAAACTGCTGAAGCTGTTTGCAGATGAAGCCTCATTTTTGTCCATCAGCAGGGGGTTGGGAGTATAATTAATTGAGTGAAAGTTAAAAGACGGACAGCATGGTTACATTTATGCAAATATTACAGAAGAACATCTAACAGAAAAGAAAAATACCTTGTAACTGATTGGTTTGGGTTTGGACCAAAATCCACAGGATCCACTTAAACACTGCTGATTGCGCGTATGATAATTAAGGAATATACTGGTGGGTTATTTTTAATATACTTTCTGTAATGTAAAAAATAATAGAAAAGAGAACCTTCACTAAAAGCCAGAGTTCCAAATCAGTGAGAGAATTCTATTTCTGTTTTAAGGTTTTTACTGCTCTTGGTAATGTTAAAATAAATTTTAAAAATGGTATTACAAAAATCACACGATGCATGTGTAATCAGCCATATGCCAATCTCTGTTTTTTATTTCTTTTATTCATATCCCAATCATATGCATCCTGGTACCCCAAAGAGTCCAATTAGTTAGTTAAAAGCTTAAACCACAGAGATCAGGACAATTGCTGTAGGTACTAACCCAGGAGCTGTTTGGGGCAATCAGGAGCTTTTTCATTTATTCTATGTTATATTGTATTTTCTTGCAAGAAATTTTGTTGAATTCCCCCCCCCCCCCCCCCCCCCCGATGCTACTGTGTATTGGAATGATTCCTGAATTAAAACTAAAGGTAGAAAACATGAACATTTGGATTGAAACCCTTTTCTTTTTATAACTCTGGGGTTTGTATTCTATATTTACAAGAAAATAATTGCAATTCTGTTCATTGATTTTTGACTATGTATGAAAAGCATGATGTATAGCAGATAAAAATTGTAAGCAGATTTTTCTAGGGAATTTAGACTCTAATTCCTTTTTTGTCCAGCATGTGGTTTAATCTGAGTATCTAATTTGAGCAGGGTAACAACTGACAAATAGTTTAGTTTTATTAATCAAAGGAAACACTGTATTATTCACTTATGTTTAATATAATGTGCACAGATTTCTGCTGATCTCAGTGTGCCAGGATTTGATAGACTCTTCCCAATATTCTACAATCTGCTCAAACTAAAGCTTAAAAAGCATAGGAAAAATGTAGCTTTAGGAAATAAAATACTCCCTACTTTTTGTATGTGTATCAACAGGAGCATGAACACTCGACTGTCAGGTATGCTAAGGTTTCTTTACAATGCTTGGTGCAGCCAAGTGCCAGGTATCCCCAGAGAGCAGCAGGTGCTCTGTGCAGGGAGCTGCTTTCAGCACCTGTGCAAGGGGGGCAGTGGAACCTGGGGAGATGCCCACTGACCCTATTCACACACATTACCATTTAAGTCCTATGTAAACTTGCACCAAAGAACATTCCAATGGAAGAAATTATTTGCTGTCTCATGAGGTCTAAGCACTTGTCTCTGAAGTTTGCAGTTCTTTTTCATTCCAAGCAAAACTTATAAAAGAGTTTGACTTCTTAAATTTCAAAATGCAAAGAGAGGCATGTAAATCAGTATCTTGCTGTTGGTTCAAACAAGGCAAGGTTAGAACCCAGAGCTCTACAAGTGTATATGCAATTGTGAAAAATGGATAAAAACCTATGTAAAGAACATAAAGAGGAGGTGAACCAACATTAACTTAAATCTGGTATATCAGTGCAATTAACTTCAGATTTCCCAATATACAGAACTTTACTGTTGAATATTAAACATTGAACAGTTTAAAATTATTAACTATTAACAAGTAATCAATTAAGTAATACTTATCACCTATCTAATAGCTGTTTCAGTCCCACTGGTGGCTAGAAAAATAATCATGATTCCACTTGCTGTAAAAGAGTGGAAACTATTGTGTATGCCAATTTTGCAAAATTCTAATATAAAATAATGCAGTGGTCAAATGGTGGCGATACTGCTGCCATCTTAAAACATTCCTGTATTTTATGATAGATTCATGTTATGTCCCTATTTTAGGTTTTCATTGAATTTCACATCATAGTCAGTAAATATATTAAGCTGATACATATTTTCAATGATATGTGCTCTGACTGGAAGTAATTAGCAGTTTTTAAACATATAACTACGGAAAAAAATACTCAAAACTAAATTAATTAGTTTTCCTGTGAACAGCACATAGCTAAAAAAAAAAAAAGCTTTAAAAAATTTAAAATCTATAATTATGGTTTAAAAATATATACACCCCCCAACACCCCCCATATATTTGTGGGTGATTTTGGTTTTGGTTTTGGGTTCTTTTTATGTTTTCCTGGGAGCAGAAAAAAATGGAAAGTCATCTCCCATGAATTATATATTTTTTGGAAAACTGAGAATTCTGTACAGGACTTAGAAGGACAGTACCAAAACATACTTATTGCTATCCTCTTTATTAAATTAAAAGTGAATTTTGGAGTCCAATAACCCATCTATATAACTCAAAAGATATCGCTTAGTGAGAGAATGAAGAGAGAAAAGAGGAATCAGGACTTCAAAATGGCATTTCTCATATTATTTTTTATGAATTGCTTTTTCTACCACGATCTTTAAAAGTTGCCAACCCAGGGAAACTAAGAAAGCAGAATGAACAAGAGTCTGCCTTTTAATATCCATCCCTGTGGAATAAGTATTAGTTAAAACTACAGAAAAGAATGGAAATAAATTTCCAGTGGTTGTGATTCAGACAAGCTTATAATTCTTTCTTGGAAGCCTCATGGAACAGCAATGTAGTAAAAATAACTCTATCAAGATGGATTATGTAAAGCTATATACAGTATGCTGGAAGCAGCATCAAATACTACATTTATGAGAATTACTAGGCCTTTTGCATAGAATTCAGAGTGTTCTGGAAAAAATGTAGTTGACTACAAGTTGCGATATTTACTCAAAATAATTAAAAACCAGCTAACACAGATGGCCCAGTAGATATGCTACCCTTACAATGCAATCTTTCTAATGATATAAGCAAATTATTTAAATATATTCCCCCCCCCATAGTATTATCAATGCACGATCTGTAGCAGAGGACTTTCTGTACCAGTAGCTTCTTCTGCATTATAAACTTGATAAGAATAAATTAATGATTTTTTTTTCTATAGAAACATATTTTTATTTTTAGATTCTGCTTAGTCAACAGAAAAAATATGCATGGGAATAAAATAAAGATTACAGATGTGAAAACTGCAATCCAGGTTTTCAGTAATCTGCCATTGAAGCAAGGTTCAGTAGGTCCAGACCTGGCCCTACACTCTATGTATTATGATAATTAAAAGAACTCTATTTGAAAAAGAAAACAAACATAAACTTTTCTGCCAGTAAAAACAATGAAATTTTGGATTATGTTGAATGAGACTAAAATCTCATGTAAATTCTTCTGAAAAATCCTTTGTGAAAAAATGCAAGAATATCAGAGAGACATCTGTTTATTTTTGACATCTTTCCTGAGTCTTGGAGTTCATACTGTTTCCTGTGAAGTTGTACAACAAAATTAAAAAGCTTGAACTGACACCTTGTGAGGCCAAAGAAAAATTATTCCTTCTTTCAAAGGTCAAAAAAAAAAAAAAGAAAAAGCCCCTGTTTATTAATCCTAAATTTGTCTGTGTATTTACCCATTCTAACTTCCAATATTAATTTTTAGCTACACATATTTTTTTTTCCCTATGGTTGCTTTTGATTAAAGTCAACTTCTCCACTGAAAATTACAGTGCAGAAGAAGGTGTGTTAAAGCTCATGTTTCTTTTTGGGGGGCATTAAGATGTCTTGGCTTTTGAATTCAAATGATGATCTAATGAAAAACATTACTGTTAATTAATGACCCACGTTTTTTGAGAAGATTGTAACAGATTAAAGGAGAAGCATATCTATTAAAAAGTTGCAGGTATTGATAAATCTCCAAAAGATACAAGAGAGGAATATACTTTGTCCATATTCAGACTATATCATATTACTATTTAAGTAGCTGTAAGTAGTAGTTCTGGTTGGAAAATTTGTTATGAGTTTGCACTGCCATAACAGCATTCCTGGTGCATGAATGGCGCTATACCATTAGTACAGTCTTTTAACTCTTTCTGTGAACATGGAAGTTCAGCAGTATGCAGAAAGGAAATCACAAGGACTGCTATACCCTTTCAGCATTTATTCAGACAGCAAAGATAGCAGCACATAAAACTAAGCTTATCTCCTGAAGAACTTTCTGACAGCAGCTATTTTTACTGGGCACAATTCCACGTGTTTTACTAAACGGAGGATATGTTCTTTTGTTCCGTAATGCAAGATTCAAATAGGTCCAGGGATTCAGATTCCATTTGAGGCCTTCCTTTTATTCTGATAAATAAGAACTTTGTTGCTATGTTTTAGAAGTATGATGTCTTATAAATAAGAAATCGGCTCAGAGTGATGTGTTTGGATACAGTTCATAACTTGAAAATGTTAGTGCAACATTGTTAGTGCTTGTTACATAGAAGAATAGAATATTTATGCACTGACTGAACCCTCATTTTCATAGGTCAGAGTCAGCTCTGGCATCAAGTTAGGAATTAAGCTCTGGCATAATGCTGGCATGAAATACCCATTTGTCATGGTACTTCACCTGAACTGATAACTTTTAAGCAACATCCTGATTCACATTTGATGTTTTGTGACCTCAGATATGATTACACAAACCCAAATGTGCTGGACACTATAAACTGTGATAAACTAAGATATTGAAACATATGAAAACCCCTTTTCAGGTGAATTTTTATTACAAAGCAATTCTGGTCTGAAATAAGAAAGTAATATCAGAAATGGTTGCTTATGACTCCCTGCTTGCTTCTCTCCTACCATACCTGAAGAAGAAAAAAGACTGGAGACAAATGTATTGATATGTGTCATATAAACATGTCAAAATAAATCTGTTCAAATAATTTATATTTTCAAAACATATTGTGCATGAATTTACATATAATTTCTAATATATTTTCGCTCACTGGTTTTGAATATTTTACAGGTGCATTTGGACTCTCTAGAAAAAAAATGCTTTTCATATATTAAGTAAAACAAAATTCAGACGATGTTCAATATATATTCAATATATTTATATTGAATATATAAATATATTGCTATTGAATATATTGAATATATATTGATATATTGAATATATATTGAATATATTGATATTGAATATATATCAATATATTTATATTGAATATAAATCTCTACAGATATCTTAGGATATCTGGAAACTTTAAGCTAGGTTTAATCTTCATTGATGTCAGGAACTTCACTAAAGTCACTCAAAAACATAGGCAGTATAGGCACCTTCTATGTTGAATAATTAGAGATATTTACTTCCAAAGGCACTTCACCCTGAGGAGGTGCCCACTACTATTCACCACTTTTCCTTATGTCTCTGATGGTGATACTCCTACATTAATGCCTCACATTGGAGGTGACATTTCTCTTGAACAGACTGGAGGAAAGGAGGCTGAGGGGACACCTTACTGTTCTATACCAATACCTAAAAAGAGGTTCTAGTGAGGCAGGGGTAACAAGTGACCGGACTAGAGGAGATGGCCTCAAGTTGTGACAGGGGAGGTTTAGAATAGACAGTATGAAGAATTTCTTCATGGAAAAAGGTTGTCAAGCACTGGAATAGACTGCTCGGGGAAGTGGTGGGTTCCTTGTTCAAAAAATGTATGGATACGGCACATGAGGATATGGTTTAGTGGTAAACATGGTGCTAATGCTAAGTTGACAGTTGGATTTGGTGATCTTAGAGGTCTTTTCCAACCTTTATGATTCTATGACTCCAACATGAAGAACAGTCACTATTCTGGAATTCAAGAGAGAAAACACAGCTTTTTCCGAGAACATAGAGTAAACTTCACAAGACAATTCTCTGAAAGTGAAAACATAAAGTTATGCTACCTAAGAAAGTAGTCTATCAAACAGAATAGGATTTATTGAAGAATATTTTGTCTCCAACACATGATACCTAAGTCAATAGAGCTTTGAACTTTGTGCAGAGAGGAGATCTTTGTGAATAAAGGCTCTACAGTATAAGCTGCTGTATGTGTATGTAGCAAAAAATTTGAACTGACATACAGGCAAAAGTTATACAGGAGACATCACCATGTTTTAAAGATATAATTGAGTTGAAGTTTAAAAACTGCTCTGGAGGTGGAGGTTTTGGCTGCTTCATTTTCTCAGGCCTAAATATTGCACTAATGCCTTTCTTTTCTTTTTTTTTTTTTTTTTCTTTTTTTTTTTTCTTTTTTTTTTTCTTTTTTTTCCTCTTCATTATATCTAAAGACTGTACACAGAAAACATTTGGGGAACAACTAAAAGAAACACCCACACAAGGGAGAAAGAAACCACAGCTTGTATTGATCTTGGCATTTTCCCATGTTGCAACCAAATGAACAAACCACAGGTGCAACCAGAAAGAGCAGGTGATCCAAACAAACTGTTATTGTGATGGGAATAAATGTGATTTTTTTTGTCCATAATGTATTCATCTCAAGGCACATTGGTGCATCTGTTACATATTTACCAGCAGTGTTGATTTCTGCCAGAAATTTTTAAAGAATGCAAATCTCTGAATTTATACACCTTAAAGATATATTCAACAGCTTTCTTCTTTCTATCTTCCACCTCTGAATTCTTTAACTAATTAACCTAATAGTACAAATAACATTCAAAAATATAAGCAATTTGTGTTTATAGACTCATTATTCTGCATCAGAAACATAAGAGAGGAAAGTTAGGAAGACATGCCCAGATTTCAATATAAAAAGTATCACATTATAATCAGGCACTTCTTCACCATTCCTTTACTTTCTGTGTTGTTGTTTCCAGCATTGTCCCTTCTTATCAGCTTTCTAACCTGCTACTGAACCAACAAAGAGGCTTATCCAAGCCAGTGAATAGTGATCATTTTATGAAGAACTATGTTATGAAAAGGCAAGTATTTAGAAGTGAGCAAAAGCTGAACCACTATATTGATCCAAGTAGGGAGGTATGTGGATGCCCTGGAAGCAGAATTTGTGGGTGCCCTGGAAGCAGAATTTACAGCTGAAAGTGTGTATTGTTCCTACAGAGCATCTTTGACCACACACACCTAACTGTGCTAGATGGACTAATCTGGACTAGCTACAAAGCTGGATTAGGCTAGCTAGATCTGAACTAGAACTGGACAAGGGCAGATCCTGTAAGGCATTTCTTATGTTTTCAACCTTACTCTTAGCACTATTAATTCTTACATCTATGAAATTAAACTAGGATTTCCTAAAGAAAATGTGAACTCCAGTTTTCTGCCTGTTTTTTGACTCTAGGAGTCACACCATATCTAAAATTAACCACATGTGTTTGGCCTTCACTGTTCCTACTCTCACATTATCCTCTTGACTTTTCCAGAGTCAGCAAAGCTGGATTTTGTTCCCCATTTTCACCTTTTTGTAGTTCTGGTTGTTCATTTATTTCAGCAGGATGATTTGGGAAAGCCAGTAGTTCACCCAATATCCTGGTGATTTGTACACAGTTCCAGGAAGAAGAAGAAAGGTTTAAATCACGTACTTTAGTCCTCAAATCATTTGCAATCATTCTCACCATGAAATAATTAAGTAGGAACTCATAACTACGCTGTCTTTGGTAAACTCTTTCTTTGGTGATACACTCAGCTATACTAAATGTACAACTGCAGCGTAGAAAATGTTTTCAAGCTCACATAATTTCATGTGTATGTAAATAATTTTTAAAAACTACATGCAGATACTATAATCATTAATACATTTCAGGAATAAGCCTGGGACAGGAACTATTCCCATCAGGTGGTTGTGACTACCCTGCTTAGAGACAACAGCACACTATGGGTGTAAGTTATTTGGTACTAGCTGATCTCATTTCCAGAAAATAGTTTACGTCATCTTTTCTAAACTACTGTAAACATAGCCATATAGACGGAGCACAGTATCTGTGAACCAAATACACTGACCACTTTCTATATGTTTACTATTTAAAGAATTTTATTTGTTTGCCCCTGAAATTTTTTTAAATAATTCAGAACCTATTCTAGGTAATTTTCATGACAGATTCTAATGTAGATATTTTCTGCTTAAAATCACTGTCAAATTATAGTAGCACCTGGATTAGGAAAAAGGAAAAATAGTTGATCTTTGGCACTGTGATTCAATAGCTAAATAGAGATTTTTACTAAGAAAGTGCTTAATGTGGTTGCTTTTGGGCTGAGATTTTCTGCCTAGCTTTTGCTGTGGATAACTTTTAAAAGAATAGTCTTGGAAAACATTATGTGTAGTTGTTAGTCCTCTCCTAAATTACTTAAATGATATTCCCTAATCCAGAACTCTAAGTATCTTTATATTCTTCCTTATGATATGTAGAATAGGAATTAGTGCTCATTAAAGGTGGCACTCAGGACTACACCTACATTATTAAGCAAAAGTGATGAGAACATTGTCTATAAGGCATTACTTGGTGCAGACCTAAAAAGATGCCAGGGATCATAATCACAATTAACCTCTAAGAAATCCTGGTACACTGTTTAAACCTTTGCACAGGACACTTTATTTACTAGTAAATCAGCACAGACTGAGTCACATGATTTTCTCAGAAACACAGTCTGGGTTTTTTAATATCTGAAATGAACCACTGAAAACCAGGGTTTGTATTGGATTTTCTAGCACAGGTAGAGAATATGCTAGAGAGTAATACTGAATGAGCTTGCTTTTATTTCCTTTTAGTATACATATAATGGATCAATTTCTCAACATATGCAAACTGGTCATTGAAATCAGGAAAATAGAGAGAAATTTTAAACACTGCTAACAGGCATATATCTGTATAAGACCAGACAGATACACCAGAAACAACTTCTACTTAAACTCCTTGCAAGGCTGTTGTACTACAGATTTTCAGTGCCATAGTTTATAATACCAATTGCAAGCTAAATTATATAAAAGCTTAAATAGAGAGATGATTTAATCTTTGTCTCACAAGAGTGACCTTTGAACTTAATCTTTTACTGGAAGAATGACCTGTTTTTATGCTATTTGAGTATTTTGTGGGAGTTGTACGTTTTCCCACTACTCATTGTGATTATAATTGTCTGTTTCAGAACCCAATCTCAACAATACTTTCTCCACTGGCTCACACAGACCTGGAATTGTACCAAAACCAGATCACTTAAATAAATCATAAATCAATAAATGCAGATATCAAAAGCAGATCAGATGAATCATGTTTATTTTGCCCCACTGATTGCAGGTATTGTAAATTGATTTGCTTGGGCCTATATATCTCCATCACTAGTCTTAGATGAGATGAATTCCACTGTAGACATTCAGAGTTGGTAGTCAAGGAACAGCTAGATTTCACACAATAGTGAAACAAATGCACAGGGCCTGATCTCTGTATAAGATTGCCATAAGAGCTAAGAAACAAAAATCTAAGAACCAGGAAACAGTGAGAGATTAGATGAAGCTACCAAATATTTAGCTGACTTGAGTACTGTCCAGGGTGCTTGTTTGTTTTGCCTTTCCTCCCCAGTCCCTCAAAGAAATTACATCAGAGTTTTAAGGGAAAGAAGTGAAGACTGTAGGCAGGCTTACACGTTTCTACATGTGCATATAACGCATGCCTTACAATGATTTATGATTCCAAAAAATGACAAATGGACAGTGATGGCACTTGTCACACACTGCTCAAAGGTTAGTGTTTAAAACTGTGCTTAATGTGAAGTGAATATAGGTCAGGGTGGTTTAAGAATGGTCTTGAAAAGGAAAGTTAAGAGATGGTATTTAATGTGATAGAAAGGGCAAGACTCACAAAGATCTAAAAATTTCTAGAGACACAAAGTTATGAGAGTCTGAAAAGTGCTCTAGTTTTATGGAGACATACCCCAGACCATGAATCAGAGCTGATGTGCAAGAAGAGCCTTAAAATTTAGATACATCCTGGAAGTAAATTAGTAATGTTACCCAATGCACAAGCAGAATAGTGAAGATACCATCATGGCAGATACTGTGATGGGGAAAAATAAGGTTTTAAAGAGCTAGGTTAATCTGTACAGGGGAAAAAATCATAGTCAATGTTACAAATTATTCTCTGTAGTTGTAGTGTTCATCTTTTATAAAATTGAAGACTTAGCAGCAGTTCTCCACTATGGCAATCAGTGGGGAAGGAAAAAATTATCATCCAACCTACTGCATAAATCATTAAAAGTAGATGAATCACACGTTATAAATGCCAATGAAAGTAGCCTAGACAATATTCTCAGGTAAAAATCTTCATGCTGTAGAGGTATAAGATAAAACTTCATCAAGTAATAAAAGTAAAAAAGGAACAGATCTGAAAAATAGCTCTGTAGAAATCCCACAAAAAGTTATAGTGCTGATATTTTTACTCGTCCAAAGAAAGTTTTAAAGTAATAACTGGGTAGGCAGTAGAAAAGACGGAGGACAGAATATGCAAACTGAAAGAAACTAAGATTTCTCCCTGGAGTTTCTTTCTTGAATTCCTTGAACTCCTGGAAGAAGAGCACTGAATGGAGGAGCTTGCTGTTGAATCCAATACAACTGTCTTGAAGCACCAATCCTGGAGTTGGCAGAGTAAGCCAATAGAAGAGGCTGAAAGATGTATTTGTTCATCCTTAACAAAAGAGGGCTTGTATCTTACAGTAATCAACAACAACCTAATGACAAACTATAAAGAAGACAAGCCCAGTACAAGAATGCTCTGAACAAAATAATGAACCTCGTTTGAACTCAAAAAATTCTATCGCAAAAAGAAAAATAAATACTGAGTGTGGGCACACTCTGAAACAGGCTTCCCAGAGATGCTATTGTATGTCTATCCTTGCAGAGATTCAAGACTCAGCTGGACACAGCCCAGAGCAATCTATTATTCCTGGATATGCTTTGAGTGTGGCATTGAGCCACGAACTTCCAGAAGTCCTTAAAAAATCCATAATACTTTGTGATTCTGTATGAAAGAACTAGATTTTTTTTTTTTTGACCTAAATGTTTGAAGACATATTACAAGGCAGAGGAAGGACAGGCAGAGGCAGAAAGAGTGTGAAATTAACTGATTAGTATAGGGGGGGAAAAAATCATGGCCATGAAGAATATGAGATTTTCTTCAGACTTCAACAGGATGAAGAGTGATTAAGTTTGTTAAACTAGGCTCATGAAGAGTAAATAGAAGGATTCTACCGCTAAACAAAAAAACTTTGGATATACAATTTGTCAGTTGTATCTCAAGTTATTGCACATATTATCCTGATTTGGTTTTGATTTCTTTCTGAATTAAATAAACTTTAATTAATTTCTAGTGAAAATACCTTACTTACAAGTAACCATTAGGCTTGTGACAAGACTACACCTCTGGCCTTAGGTCTATTGCTTTAGGAAAATTTCACCTGTGTATAACCACAATTTTCCTAACTGTAAAAGGGAGACAATGAAAAAAGCTTGCTTTGTAGTTACTGAGCTCTTCAGATGGTGAGAATTGTTGCTGTTCATACTGTGGATTCTGAAAAGGAAGAAAGACAATTTTTTTCCCCCCTTCTCAAATACCTGAGAGTCCTTTGTCTATCTCCCACGGGAATCTGTGTATGTTGACTCCAAAGGAGCTACTTCATGTTCTTTGGGTTAGTCATTTCTGCAGATTTATTTGATGTACACAATGTTTTACAAGCTCTCAAGAAAAGCATTTCCTAGGAACAGCAACAGAAAGGCAAAATGGAGATTGCAGAAGCAGCAGGCAGTACAAGCAGGAAAGCATATGAGAAAAGGTACCTCAGGCTCAGCCATGTCCCTGTTAGAACTTCCAGGCCCTAATGGTTAAGAAGCAAATAAAGACAGCTATTTTTAACAAATTATTATAAAGTTATGATTACTCAATTTAAATAGGACCTTCTATACAAAGAGAACTACTCTTTTAAAAAATCATACAATTAAAAAAAAAAATATTTGCAGTGGCCCTTTAAGTTGCCAGCCAAATATCAACATATTTTAAAAAGTGAAAGATATTATAGTCATTTGAATGCTTATGATTGTTATGCCCTATTCCATTTTATATATGGGTCCTATGATTTATTGACATCCCCATGTAAATGGTTCTTTATTTTCTATTCATCCTAACCTTGGTCAAATAATACCACCCTACTTCTCTTCACAATATTTTCCTAATATCCCAGCTCATTTAATTCTATTGATCCACTGAAGAGTATAATGGCAATGAAACTGGAATTAATAGCACCTCCCTTCTCCAATGCTAAAAGCTTTCCTATTTAGTCTGTGGACCATCACACAAAATCATAAAAGTAGACAAAAAAGCAGACTGACCTTTATCAGCTACTATTGTGTTGCAAAATTCAGCAAAGCCCAGAACATCATTTCAGTTTTATGGCTCTGTTTTCTTAAATAATAAGGGGAATGGAGGGGAGGAACTGACCCTTGTTCAGCATTTACTTAAGCAGAATTGGCATTAATAGAGTATTCTGTCAAAAATTCAAGCCCAGGAAAATATATGGCTTTGTCCACAGCAGCAGCTATCTTAGTAGATTGCACTGTCACTGCTTCACACAAAGAGCATTGCAACACCATTAGTGGACATAAATAATGCACAAGCTCTTATGCAGTACTCAGCTAAGTGCACGGAAACCTTGGGCTCCTGTTGTCAGAAATTCAATGGATTAGTACCTAGATTTATTTTAAGTCTGTAAAGCACTTTGTTCTTGACAGCGTTCAAAGTAGAAAGAGTGCTATCCTGGATGTGCATCTTAATACTGTCATTCTTGTCTTGTAAGAATAGATGAAATATGGGATGCAATACTTCTTTTTAATATTTAAAAGTTTTCACTGAGTGGACACAGTACACACATGTCTACATATATACATACATATATATATATATATGCATGTATGTATGTGTGTGTGTGTGTGTGTGTGTGTGTGTGTGTGTGTGTGTGTGTTTGTGTACGCATGTTAATAGATACAGGAACACAGTAACATGTGGTTATCTTATTGATCTGGAAATGCAAAAGACAAATATGCAATGGAATTTAGCAATGAAGAGTATTGCCACTACTGCAGCTTATCAAAATAAATGCTGATAAACAAATATACTGCCTGGTATTATTATTGCCTGGTTTACTTTGTAAATGAGATGTACCCTCTGCCAGATTCCTATATAAAGCTCACATTTACATTTCCATTACAACACAAATGTTTAGCTTCTAGAATGAGCATTGCTGAGAGGAGATCATATGGTTAACAGAGATGATCATGAATATTTTATTCTAATTGCTAATATTGAGAACTCAGTAAGTCCTTACTTACTACATATCGAATAGTGTTCTTGTACAAGTTTACAGCAAAAAGTCAACTTCCTAGTTTAAAACAAAGCAAAACAAACCACACACACACACACACACACACACACATGCCACAGAAGTTTTTAAACCCATCATTGAAACAGATATGAATTATGTTCAAGAAACTGCTTCACAGCAATAGAGACTGTGGGGTCTATTTGCCTCTCGATGTTCTGGAGAGTTAAGTACGATAATCCCCCATGCATTGAGAGGATAACAGGACCCTTTGTGTAGATTAAAAGCAGTTTTCTATTGATATCAGGGTGGTAATGCAAGAACAGCAATATCTCATGTGAAGGTCAATCTTTCACAATGCCACTAAGACATAAAATCTTCGTTTGAAATAATAACAGTTACCTTTTCTCTTTGCCTGCATGGTCCATGAATTTCCACACAATTCATTGAACCAGCAGTCAATGAACTATTCATTATTGAACCCAGTGATTTAAAAGTAACAATATGCACATCATTAATGCCCATCTGGAAAAAAAAAAAAAAAAAAAAAGTCACATTTCAGAAATCTTGGTAGGATTTTAAATATGCTAAAATCAGATTGCAATAAATATGGAACAATCTTTGAAACAAAAAATCAGAATTGTTTTGTTGCCAAATTTATATCTGTAGCATCCCCATCCCCATCCTCACTGAAGGGAAAATTAACTGTTTCATCCTATAAGTACTGGAAAATATATGAGATTGTCTATTCAGCATGCAAAGTTCTCCACCAGGTGCAAAGCTATTGCAGTGTATACAGTTCTACAGATTGCAACAAAACTTCTGTCAGAGCCGTTCTTCACATCCTCTCTACCTCACAAAAGAAAGCTGGTTTTGAAGAGAGAAAGACATAGGAGGAGGAAGAGAGGGAAGGAGAAGAGGAGACAGAAAAGAGGGGAGGAAAGGAAGGAAGGAAGTTGCGGAAGGAAGTTGCGGAAGTTGCGGAAGGAAGTTGCGGAAGGAAGTTGCGGAAGGAAGGAAGTTGCAGAAGGAAGGAAGCTGAGGAAGGAAGTTGTGGAAGGAAGTTGTGGAAGGAAGTTGCGGAAGGAAGGGAGGGAGGGAGGAAGGAAGTTGCGGAAGGAAGGAAGTTGCGGAAGAAAGTTGCAGAAGTTGCGGAAGGAAGGAAGTTGCGGAAGGAAGTTGTGGAAGGAAGTTGCGGAAGGAAGGGAGGGAGGGAGGGAGGGAGGGAGGAAGTTGTGAAAGGAAGGAAGTTGCGGAAGAAAGTTGCGGAAGTTGTGGAAGTTGAGGAAGTTGCGGAAGGAAGTTGCGGAAGGAAGTTGCGGAAGGAAGTTGCGGAAGGAAGTTGCGGAAGGAAGGAAGGAAGGAAGGAAGGAAGGAAGGAAGGAAGGAAGGAAGGAAGGAAGGAAGGAAGGAAGGAAGGAAGGAAGGAAGGAAGGAAGGAAGGAAGTTGAAAGTTGCGGAAGGAAGTTGCGGAAGGAAGTTGCGGAAGGGAGTTGCGGAAGGGAGTTGCGGAAGGAAGTTGCGGAAGTTGTGGAAGTTGAGGAAGTTGCGGAAGGAAGTTGCGGAAGGAAGGAAGTTGCGGAAGGAAGTTGCGGAAGGGAGTTGCGGAAGGGAGTTGCGGAAGGAAGTTGCGGAAGTTGTGGAAGTTGAGGAAGTTGCGGAAGGAAGTTGCGGAAGGAAGGAAGTTGCGGAAGGAAGTTGCGGAAGGAAGTTGCGGAAGTTGCGGAAGTTGCGGAAGTTGCGGAAGTTGCGGAAGGAAGGAAGGAAGGAAGGAAGGAAGGAAGGAAGGAAGGAAGGAAGGAAGTTGAAAGTTGCGGAAGGGAGTTGCGGAAGGAAGTTGCGGAAGTTGCGGAAGTTGCGGAAGGAAGGAAGGAAGGAAACCAATTTTGTTTCTGATACAGTATTACGACTGTGTAAAATATTCATTTGGCTTTAGTTATGTTTTAATATATAGTCTTTAAACACTTCAACATGCAGCCTGACAATATTGAAACTTGCAGCAGACGTGTGCCTCTAAAATGCCGGCTGTGCTCATTAAGCACAACCACAACAGGTACCGAACGGTGCCGAGCAAGTTGGTGAGCCACAATCAATAGGTGGCGCTTTTCCCCTTTCTCATTTCCTTCAGCTCCCAGGCAGCTTCTACGGAAAAAACTGTTTTCAGAAGTGGTTTTGAAAAATTTATATTACTTTTAAAAAAAACTTTCATTGCTGAGGAAAAATGAGAATTTTTTGTCAGTGCATAGGCTGGTTTTTGCAGTTTTACAAAAGAGATGACCAAAGCAGCATGAATCGTGGGATTCATGACTTTGGTACAGAAATGTATATTTTCAAAACTTATAAGAAACTTGATACTACAGCTGATCTCATTCTTAACTGATTTTTTTTTTTTTTTTTTTTTTCCTAAAATGGAAGTGGTCTCACTTTCAAAGAAAATTACCTTTGGTGACTTGGCCACATTGCTGCTGATGTGCTGAGAGTTTTTAAAATATTTAAATGAAAAAAAATCTATTTTTGGAACTATTTGTCTACATAATTACAACTCTTGCTTTTAAAAAAGCAAAGTACAGGGTTTTTAAATTTTCTTCATCTTACTATAGTGAAAAAAAGAAACTTTCTAAATATTATATATATGCTAAAATGACATTTAAATATGTGAACAGACTGCCTATTGTTTAATTATACATTAATTTAACTGTACCATGAAAGAAAGTATTGAAAAAAATATTCTAATTTCAAGCCTAGTTCAGCTGTGAAATTTATTTTTACATCTGATTTCATCTTAGTCTCCATTAGAAAGGAAAGGGATGTCTTATCTTAAGAGAACAGAGATGTACCTAAAACAGCCTTACATTCACCAAAAAGGACAGAATACATACTCATTTATGCACATACACATGTGCACAGAAGGGTATATTGTATATTCATATACAGAATCCTATTATTCCCAGAGTAGATTTATTTTAAAAGCGAGGAGATAATTGATTAGCAGTGCAAGATATTTTCTAATGCTGGAAGGCAAAGTAAAGTTTCTTATCTAGTTTCTGTTATCAATATCTTAAAATGAAAACTACATTTCAAGAGCAAAATTATGATATCATGATAAGAAGTTTCAGCCATAACTAAGACTTTTGCATTGATTAATAACAGGAGTTAGAAGGTAAAAGCAGTTTCCTTTTAAGAGAGTGATTCTTTCCCAGGAGGTTGTCTCACATAAAGGAAAGCATAAATGTGAAGATCAAGTGGTTTCCAAGGTTATCAAATTAGTGTAGTGGATGTCAACAGCTTCATTCTATGTTTTTGCTCCACACTGCATACTTAGATTACCAGATTTTAAAATGTATTCATGTTAATGACTTACAAATTCTTGCAAGATTTTTTACACAATGATAAGATGACCAGACAAATTTATAAACTATAAAAAAGCATCACAGAATCACTGAATGGGACCTCTGGAGGCCAGCTGGTCCAAGCAGGGCCGTCTACAGACAGTTGTCCAGGATTATGTCCAGATGTCTTTTGAATATCTTCAGTGATGGAAACTCCATAAACCTCCTGGGCAACTTGAAAATATCTGAAAAATAAGACTTCTAGGTTTGCTGGCAAAACACTTGAAAACATGATATTAGATTTGAAATTGGCTTCTTAAAATCACTACTGCAAATGTATCTTGCCAACTCTATAAGCCAGCTGTAGCCTTCCTACCTTTTAATAAACTCTTCAGTTAGACACTAATCCAACCAAAAAATATGTGCATCTTGTTTGATTCCATAGCATCTCTATGTGCTATAGGCACCTTGGGAAGTTAGAGGGAATTTGTTATATAATTTGTGTCTCTAATTAGTATTTCTCAGCACCTGAACACTACAGGATTGTACCAGGACAAAGAGTGTCTTCAGTAAGGATGATTAGTAGTGACTTGAGAGCAGAGACACTGCCATGGAACAGAAGGGGAAGAGAAAGGGAATATGGAGACAGGCATTGAGGCAGAACAGAGGGATGCCTCTCCAGATACTTCATTAGGGTCCCTGGATGTCTGTTTTTTATACTCCTTGTCTAATAGCAGGCACAAAATTTTTTTTTCATATTCTCTGATTCAATAAGTCTTATACATCAGAGTTCAAGTCATACTTATGCAGATATACAATTATTTTTTCCAAAATGAACAACATCTGATATCCTCGGCTATCAACATATTCATTCAGCAGGCCCAAACCCTCCACTCTTTGTATATGCTGCTTTGCTAAATTTGGAACTAGTCCAAACATACTGTAACTAAAAGTTTACTAACATATAGAGTTTTGTATAGAATAGAATGTAATGGATGAAAAGAAAGGAGCTAGCAAAAAGCTCTAAGACTGACATGGCTTTTTTAAATGCAAGTTTGCTTAATATTGCCTTGTGTTTAAACCTTGCATTGCTTTAGGCTTGGATAATAAAGAAGGCTGGTCAGATTCACTTTTCTTAATTGTCAGTTTTAAAGCAGATTTTATTGTCAGACAATAAGATATTACAAGCATGAGAACAAATATAAATAGATACACAGATCTTCTTGTTTCTTAACATGTTCACCCCACAGCATTTAGATAAATTTAGAACTATAGGAAATATTTTATTCACTTAGGTGAAATACTCTAAAACAAACAAACAAAACCAAACACAACAGGTTTAATTTGAGATTTGATTTTGTTTTTCATTTTTTACATTTCCATTTATCAAAATTTCCACTAAGAGTTATTTCTTAACACCCACATATTTGGCCAAATATATGAAACTCAAGTACATCATAACTCTAAAATCTGTAGTAACTGATTTAAAAGTCATACATGTGTTTGCTAAATATGTCTTTTTATCATATCTATGTGAAAGGAACTGCAATTTACAAGTAAATGTTTACAGTGTTTACAGTGTTCACTGTGCACTCTATAATATACTGTAATTTACCAGGCAAATTATGACTGTTTCACTATATTTAACATAATAGCAATGATTAACTGTGTGTTTGGGAATATATTTTCCAAGAGTTTTGGAACTTTATCAATGCCATTCACATTGACATTATAGAGGCTGGATGGCTGAAATTTCATGAAGTACTTTAAAGTTACTATATCCATTTTTTTATGTTAGTTGTTCCTCCTAGAGATAAATTTCCATCTTAGAATTAAAGTTTCTTCAACATTTTCATTTAAAATATTTCTTTTTAGTTTGTTCTTGAAAGACCATTTTTTTTTAAATGACATATATTTAAAATACAATACCAAGTGATCCTAACTGAGGGATGATGCCTCGAATAAAAGGGAAGAAGTAGATAGAGTTTGTTCTAGAATTCATCAAACTGGTAACTGGACCCTGGGAACAGAAAAAAAAAAACAAAACAAAAAAAACAAACAAAAAAAAAAACAACAAAAAAAAA
Organism: Vidua macroura; assembly: GCF_024509145.1. NCBI lineage: Eukaryota > Metazoa > Chordata > Aves > Passeriformes > Viduidae > Vidua > Vidua macroura. The sequence continues at coordinate 51,930,941 of NC_071572.1, read as the reverse complement.
CAAAACAAAAAACCACATTCCTATAAAATTCCATTTCAATTAACTGGTATCCCTTAAAAAAAACCCCTATAGTTTACTTGCCACCTGTGAAAAGTTTAGATGACAGGCTTCATTTCTCAAACTATTCCACATACTAGAATCTGATCAATCTGTCCAGGTTATCGTTCATAATTCACATAGTATATTGAATGCTCCTATCCATATTTTCTCCTGTAGTTTCTAATCATCAACTTTCAGCAATTATCACTAATTTAAATAAGAATATCATCATTCTCCTGATGACATCGGTATACGAAAAAAGTAGATGAGGAATACTGGGTTTCTAACTTTTTATGGCAGTCTCAACCATTTTTTAGCAAAAGGGCAGGGAGAAATCAACATTATCTGACTCAATTTTAAAGTAAAGTACAGGATAATAAATTTTAAGTTGTCTGAGGAACCACATAACAAAAAAGGAGTGTGATTTCATCCAAATATTCATTTTGTTTTCTCATGTAGGATTTCTGTAGATTTTTTTATGTAGGTGGCTAGCTCTAGAGAATGGAAGGTCTTGAAAACCTATAGATACACCCCTATATTATTTATTACCCAATTATCTGCAATTTAAAACCTTAGTAAAAAAAAAAATGAGAGCTATTGTAACTTCTGAGATCTGAAAATGGATTTCCTTATGCCATGCATTTGTTTGGGTTTTTTTCACACTTGCAACCTGCATCTATCCCACCTGTTCTGACCTCAACCTCACTGCCTGTGTGTGCACTGTATAGACATTTCACAGTTTGCGTGTTCACTGGGGTAAAGGCATGTGTCTGCATGTTGTGGGCCACTATAAACTAATATATATGTGCTTTTAAATTTGAGAAAAGCAGTACAGAAGTTTAAATCCATGAAAATCCTAGAATTCAATGATGCAGATTCCTGGTCTAAGTAATTTCTCTCTAGTTTCATTTTGTGTATTTGTACTTCAAAGCAGATTCCTAAGAGAAGTCTATTTTGACTTTAAATATCTATGTATTAATAGCTATCTGTCTATAATAAGCTCACTTAAAAAAAAAAAAGACAAAACTACAAAATGCCCCAAACACAACAACAAATAAATAACAAAACCAAACCAAACCAAAATAAATCAATCTGCCAAAGTTCTTTACACTTTATTACAAAATCTAATGTTTCAACTTTGTCTTAAAAGTCATCCTAGGTCGTCTGCAAGATTAACTCTCTCTGTGGAGACATTCAACCATTTGAGCACTAAAACTTGCATTGATTCCCCAAAGTACTCCACATTTCCATGTAACTGAAGCCCAGTCTGACAATGACCTACAGTGAAGCAAATTCCATAAGAAACTGCTAGTATATCCATATCATTAAAATACCTTTTGTTTTTCTCAAGAACAATGGAGTACATTTTGTTACTGAAAGGCAGCTATATATATTCTTGCCAAGGATAAATGCCCACATGAAACTGCTCAGCAGTCAAGAGAAAACTAAGCATTTCAGGAAGCTTCAGTAGTTACATGGGTGGCATTGGCTACCAAATACAGAGGTTGGTGATCATGGGAAATTCTGTGATAAATATGTTATTGTGATCAGGAAAGAGTTTCCCTTCTCTGCTGTCTTCTGTTCATTAGACCATAGCACAACAACCTCTTCCAGATTTTTAGATTAATTCAACTCTCATTTAGATATTACTGGAAAATCGGCAGGCCTTGTGCCTTGCTAACCTGCTTCAGCTTTCTTCATCTTAATTTTTCTTTGTTCTTTTGCTGCAAAATCTAGACATATAAGCAAGCATGGCTCCAAAAGTCGAGTAGAACCTTTGAAACTATCTTTTGATAACTTGTATAGGCAAAAATTTCTGCAACACTCTTTGCAGTTTGCCTTTACAGCAAAAAAATCATTATGTATTTGGCCACTGAGGCTAATAAAGCTAATATAACAACCTAATTGAAAAATATAACTAAATTGATTTAAGACACATGATTAGAAGTTTGATGTCACAAACTTCAGTCATCAGTGTAACTTTTATGATTCAATAGCCCCTTTGGGTTTGTAGAAGCGGCTTCTTCCTCTGTGGTAAAATCCATGATGAATTTGTATATTAAAAGCTCCTGTATTCACATTGCATAAATATGCAAGAGCATTTTTAATAAAAATCACCTTTCATTGCATTCTATTTCTCTCACATGTAATATACCTAAACAGAGATCACCTGTAGAGATTGAACCTGAAACCTTTAATATGGGGTTTCTTCCATTTAGAAGAAAGGAACTCAATCTGCCACTAACACTTGCAGATCATATTCTCCTGGTCTACCCATTCAATACAATGAATACAATACAGATACCCAGTGTAAAAGCAAGATAAGACACCTATCTGGACCATTAATTCTTAATTGCTTTGGATGTCATTCTTTCAGCACTGGCTAAATGAATGAGCACTACAGCTTTAGGGATAGCCAAAGGATATTGGTTTGATTGGTCATAAGTTTAATTCCTTCCCTATTGTAGAGCCTCTTATTTTCCCATCTCCCTGAAATGGAGAAATCAGAAAAAGTCTGCATATCTTGAGGTGTACATATTTATATTTATATTTATATTTATATTTATATTTATATTTATATTTATATTTATATTTATATTTATATTTATATTTATATTTATATTTATATTTTGAGTGCAGGTGTCCTGGTCCTGGCAGAGAAGGCTGCAGGGGCTATATGAGCTGGTTCCAGATGATTCCAAATGGTTCCAGTGGACCCAGCTCAGGGCACGGCTGGGCCCTACAGCCAAGACTGTGATGCCTCAGGGAAAATATATTTAAGAAGGGGCAAAGTGTTGAACAGCAGAGAGGGGAAACAAGGGGAAAAGGAGGAGAAACCACCCTGCAAACACCAAGGTCAAAGAAGAAGAAGGGAAGATAGAGGAGAAATTCCTTTGGAGCCCATGGCAGAGACTATAATGGAACCCATTTGTCCTGCAAGACTGCAGCTCTGCCCAAGCTGGAGCAGGGAAAAAACATAGAATCAGAGGATATTTTGGTCTGGAAGGGACATTGAAGGTCATCTTGTTCCAATCTCTCTTCCAGGGACACCTTCCTGTAGACTGAGTTGCTCAACATCTTGTCCAAACCGACCTTAAGGAAGAAGAAGGTCTCCATGAGGAGGAAGGAGCAGCATAGAAGAACTGTTTTGAACTGACCACAGTTCCCATACGCCATCACCCTGTGACATGCTGGATGGAGGGTTAGAAGGTTGAGGCGCTGGAAATGAAAGACTGCAGCTGAGTCTAAGAAAAGGAGCAGAGCCAAAGTTTTTCACCATCCAACAATATTATTTAAAAATGGGCAGTAATTCAAATTAATTTTCCCCAAGCTGAGTGTGTTTTGCCAGTGACAGCCATTGGTAAGTGATTCTCAGTCTTCATCTTGACCCATCCTTTCCCCCTGCCCTGTCGATTTGAGAAGTACAAGAGAAGCTGGGTCAGCACCTGGCAGCCAGCCAAGGTCAAATCACAAATTGCCAGAGTATATGTGCCACACACACAAACAATTTTAGGTACATGACTAACAATTTACATTTAAAACAAACAAAAATCCAAAATAATTGCTTTCTGTAATGCAGTTACCTAGATAGTATCATTTTAGTTTATGTCAAAAGCTGCTGTAATGATGTTGAGGCTTTTTTATTTGTTGCAAAACCAAACTTAATTATGAGTAAGCTAAAATTGTGCTGAAATATCCTGATAATCCTACAGTGTTTCATAAGAGTTTTCTAATGGATAGCGTCTTCCAATCAGAAAACAAAAATTTAACTATTGTTTTCCCTACATCAATTTAAAACATAATTAAATATATCTGTAAAATTAAAAAGAGATGTTTGGGGTAGGTTCACAGGCAAAGCAGGATAACTCTGTAGACTTGAACATGTGAGAATTCATTTGTTCTAGATGAGGTCTGACACAAAATATCAATTTCTAGTTAAAGTTTATGAACTTCATATTGCTAGAAATTAAAGAATGGAACAGATAAAAATCTGAAAAGTAACTATTACCCTACTAACAGAGCAACAACAAAAAAAAAACCCTTAATATTAAGTTAGGTCAGGTATGCTGTAATAATATATTTTAAGTCAAAGATGCATTGTAAATCGTAATATCTCACAGCATGACCTGTAGCTCAGTGAATAATTAACTAATTATAATATTGGGAAGTAAGCAATGAAAACAATGACATAGTGTTTTTAAAAGTACTAACCTTATGGGTGTCCATGTAAAAATGAATGTCAGTTACTGGTTATGAAATCATTAAATTACGTTTGGAAATCCACATCATTGTAATTACCAATCCAGACTGCTGCATGACTTTCTCAGGATTACAACATGAATCACTTGTCCACAGCAGGTAAAATTGTTCTTGCATCTCTTTGCCATTACTGGAATTTCATATTTTGCATTGTTTTGGTCAGGAATCTATCACATCAATTTACTTTTTTATTCTTTATGAAATGAAATGAGTGTTTCTTTTAGGATAACAGTTAATATGTAGTAATGTCTTTATTGCTTTCTTCCAGCTGATCTTTAATTAGTACTGCTCTCTAATTTAACTTTAACACTGTAGGCTTTTCCGAAATGGGAAACAGAACAGAGGCAGAAAATAGCAGTAAAAGCAGGGATATTAGTTGCAAGACTAATAATACAATGTCTATCAGGTACAAGCACATTTTTTGATTTTTCCTAATAAGAAAAAGGTGTTAGGACAATTTTTGGCCCTGTTCTATGTAATATAAATTTTAAAAATCATTATTTCTGTTTGCAAAAGTAAAGAGAAACACTAAAATTATGGAGGGAATTAGTTACTTGTTAGTTTAATTCTCAAACACTGGGAGTTCATGGATACAACCCAGGAGCTGGAACAATGAGGCTATACTGACTTCAGAAAGAAGGTTCCGAAATTCTGGCCATGTCCCTAAGACCGCTTTTTATCCTGTGGATTTGGTTTGGGTTTTTTTCCATCTTAGAACCAATCAAAAATTTCCACTGAAACAAAAGTAATGAAGTAAGAATTTCAAGGTACATCTCTTCATCCCTATGTTCAGATTTATTCCATTTGCTTTATAAAAATGCTTGCATGTGCAGAAAAATACACAAGATAGATACAGGAGAAAGATACAGAAAAAGCCAAATGCAGCTATGCTTCTAAAACTTGGGAACAGTGTCTTGAGTCTACGTGTGCCTTCTTGACCAGACAGGCTAAAAGATAATTTCTTAGACGGAAAAGAGAATTCCTTTCTTTACCTTTTTATTTCCCTTGTCCCTCTGTTATTTCTGCAGTACTCTCAAAGAGAAACTCGGGTAAAATCTTCCTTTACACAGAAAGACTGAAACTCAGGTAAATATTCTGATCACTGAGCTTTTATATGAAAATATGGGTCAATTATTTTATTGTGACCTCTTAATGAAAGCAGCTATGCTTGCACTGTTTAGTAAGTTCCATTCTACTTATCTGCACATAGAGTTTCTCTAGGAAGCCTTAACAGCTGAAGTGTTTTGGAGTAGATGTGAAAAGGACTAGTTTCTGAAATCTGGTGGGATTACAGCAACATGTATGCACCTGTCAAAAGAAATAGCAGTTCCACACACTTAAGTTTTCAGATTTTCATCTTTCAAGCTGGGTTTTCAATTGAAGGACCTAATTGAAGGCATCCAAATCCTTTTATACAGTATACTATTGAACACCTTTTTCCTTTTAATTTTTTTTCTGGTATGCCAGCTATATAATTCCGGGATCAACCCAAAGTATTGGCTGGCACCAAAATTGTGATAAATCAAAGTGCCAGGCCAGGCAGCTAAAATATCAGTACAGACCTAGAGAAGCTGAGGGGGTAATTGCATAGATAGTTATCAGGGGTGAATATAGGTGTCTGTACTTCAGACCCGTCCACTGGAGTTAGCAGAGCAACCAAGAGTGAGCAGGTGAGTCAGTTGTCCTGACTTCACCTTTCAGTCAATGAAAAGCATCCATGTTTAGTGTTAGATACATCTTGTGTCTACACATACATATCAAATGAGTCAGAAAAGTGACTCTGAAAGAGTCTGTCTATGGTTTAGACCATCATCTATGCCTGGCCAGAATAAATGCCAAAAAATGGCTTTGTCAAAAGAACTGATAGTCAAAAACCCCACATTCTGACGCAGAAGACCCGTTGACTGCCAAGTCATCTATCTCCTTTTTGCAGGAAAGCAATGGACAGAATGACTTTGAAGTTCTGAACTGACCTAAATTAATAAGAATTTTCTGACCCTTTGCAGCATTTTTTTTAATAGCACAGAGACTCCAAAGTTCTTTCTGTGACCCTAATTCCTGACATTGTTTCTTCACCATGTTTCAGTGAAAATGTCTCTGAATACAATGGTTTCTTCAACTAATAACAGACTTCACAAGAAGCATGAATTATTGAGGATTAACTATGACCCTAAAATAAGAAAGTCATTTCTGAAGAGGTGAATTCATGGTTTCATTCAAGGTGGATACCTTTTGCTGCTCCTCTAGAAGCATTTCTAAGAGATGTAAGTTAACTGGTTTCTAAGCTCATTAAAATATGCAACATTCTTCATGACTAGAGTAGTTAAGGAAAATATAAAACATATTTGCAGATTCTAAAAATTCTTATATGCATGAAAAATACTGTGATTTTTTATTATTATTGAACACGCAGAGTTAAATAATTTTGCTGTATCTCTTTAGTTAAAAAAAAAAAAACTTTTTAAATAAAATGTTAAATAAATTCTTTCTGGCATAAACAGATATTTGCATGTATGTTTCATAAAAGGCAAAGCTATTCTGTTCTCTGAAGATTATACTAGTCTTAACCTAGCTATGGTTGAAATGAATATGAAAATATAAATATATTAAAATATTTTTCCATGATATATGTATTGTAAATAAATTGCTCAAAATTACTCCAAAGCATGTCTTCTTAAATTAAATAATTTACAAGTCTTTCCAGTGTTCTAAATAAAAACACGTAATTCTTATTCCATATTTACATAAATAGTTTGCATAATTGTTCTTTTAGCATGGTTATTGCATTGGTTGATTTGACTAATATTAAATATGTATGAATTTTCTGCTATTCCCTAGAGCTCACAGAAACAAGATGAATCTCAAGAGACTGGTTTAAAGTTTAGATTTAAAGAAGAAAAGCCTTACAGATCCAAGCATCTTTGAATCTTTTTTTCATTGATGAAGTCTAATTTTCACCTCAAGTAAATATTTAATAAATAATTATTACTTGAAGATTTACAAGTAGTGCCAAGATTAAGTAAATTATTTGTGTGTCTTTTTTCAAGCTTTTAGACAGTTCTACATACAACCAAACAAAATTAGGACATGTTTGATCTCAAGCATATTGACTTTTTGCAACACTTTTCACACAGATGAATTAAAATTATTCAGTGCAGCTGACCAACTAACTAAGTTTCTATATTAGTCCTGGAAAATGCAATCCTTATAACACTGTCCTCCAAAAATTGCTTCTACCTTACCAGCTGCAGATAACTCATAACGGCTATCAATAATAATGTTATAAATATAATATAATTTAAATAACATAGGTAACATCTTGTTCATGCTTATTGGGTGTTAATCTTTTTTTTTTTTTGCATCTCATAAAAGCAAAAATCTCGTGAGCTACAATACAGCTATTGTCATCAATGTATTTGACATTGCCACGGTTGCAAACAGTGAGTTTACACAGGAGACAATGGGTTTGCAAAGTATAGCATCCTGTTAAAAGAAAAATGCATTCTTTCAAGTCTAATCCCTTCAGCATATAGTATATATGTCTGATTATACTGAATGGTTTGGTTTGGAAGGGACCTTAAATGTCATCTAAGTTGTTCTAAAATGCTTCTGAAACTGGTTCCTATGCAGACAACAATGAACTCTACAAAAACACCTAAGATGTATAGGGGAAAAACCCATTAAAATAAACAAGGAATTATCTGGTGTTGGTCAAACTATAGAAACAGGATGTTTTGAAGCCATCCCTTGTGGGTTGGTTAGATATACGTGTGTGTGTGTATGTGTGTGTGTGTGTGTGTGTGTAGGTGTGTGTATGTACACCCATATATATACATATATAACCACCTGGTTCTATTTTTATGTCTTTCAGCTCACTTTGCTCCAAACTTTGCACATTTGTAAATGAAATGGATTTCATTCTACATAAAATCCACAATGCAGTTCTAGTAAGGGGCACTCTGCTGACTCCACTAAAGTTTAGAGTGTGACACACAGGTGTAGAGAAATGCCTTAATACCAGTAATAACCATTATGTTTTCCTGAATCTGTAGCTTATAAGCAGGTACTGGATCTTTTCCAGTCTAAACAGAAGCCAAAGTTTATTCATATGATGGTTAGAAAAAAATAAAAATAAATTTGAGGTGACTTCAATGTGAGCCAAGTAGTATAATGAACCTATAAAATGCTTAGTGAGATGCAGTCAGGCTTGCAGATGTGTTTACAAAAAAGAATGCTCTAGTTTCATATTTATTATGAGCTTTCTCTGATTTAAGACTACTGTATATTGAACCTGAGTAAACAGATCTTTATTTACATAAACGTGACCATATCAAAGCAAAACTAAACTGAAAAAAAAATTCTTTCAAAAAAGTATTATCTTCAGTAAGCTTTCTGTAATTATGGAATAAAGAAACCTCATTGAACTCAAGAAACTCTTCAGAAAGGCTATTAGAAAAAAATCAATACCCTTAAAAATAGTAATGGAAAGATGGGATTCTAAAATTATGTTTGTTGGATTCTGACTGCATGAAATCATCAAAGTGGAGCACTCCAGTAACATTTTAATAACACATTCAGGTGGTAGTATAGATTGGCAGCTTTTTGCATGATAGTCCAAATGTCTCGATGCATAATTCTAGTGTATGAAAAGACAATTCTTATAAGTAACCTTCCATAAGCAGGTCTGTGCTTCTCCAACAGTTGAAATACAGAATATTGATGAGACTCTCCTTTTATCAAAACGAAGGAAGCACAATTGCATTGTAAACACCAAAGCAATGATAGAGCAGGATCTTATATTCATTTTCAAAAGTGCAAAGGACTAAACCAAATACAAAGTAAGGGGTATTTGGATCCTTAAAAATGTGATTCTGTTCTCAAAATGTTAGTAGATGAGTAATGACTTCATCCGTGAGTAGGCCCAGACCAAATGGATTTTTTCAACAAGATACAAAATGTTTTCTTCCATATATTGAGTGAAATCAAATGCAACCAATTCCAAAAAGGCCTCAGCATATCCAGAGGTAATGAGACTTTGACTGTTGCCAGTGAAGTTAACAGCAAAACTCCCTTCAGTTTGTGCAAATGCAGGTCCTAGATACATGACTCTTAAGTGAGTGCTTTCCTGGATAATTATACAAAAGAATGACGAATTCTTTGCTTCCTTGAGTGGCCAGAATATGAAATGATTAATTTAAGGAAAGTATTCTTACTGTTAACCCAGTTACTTTTCATAGTAACAAATAATCATCATCAAGGGAAATTATTTTACAACATATTTCATAGTGTTTATTCCACACAAATACAAATGGCAAGAAAATGTTGTATGTTTGTTCTGCTGCTCCTTTGGGAATATGGTAATGGCAGAAGAAACTGGCCAGTTCTAGCTTAGATAAAATCTGTTCAGTTTCCCCGTGTTTAGTTCCTATATATTCTGGTCCTTAGGAGATGTGTTTTTCCATTATTTAATGGGACTTCTCCCCTTTCCCTTCAAAGACCATAATATAGTCCAATAAATCATACCATTAAGGAAGATTTTCTGTCTAAATTTCCTTTTTACATACATATACACATCATCCCTTTCACATAGCTAGATCTCGAGAAATTATGGCCAAAAGAGTGAATGGATAAGACATTGCTGTATTTTTATGAACAAAGCAGCAAGGTAAGACAGATTTTTTTTTTCCCAGCAAAAGTGTCATAGAGTAACTGAGACATAGTATTTTCAGCATTTTAGTCTTCCAGTGTGCAAAATGGTGACTTTCAAGAAGCATCTTCACCACGTAAAATATGAGCATAAACTCCATGTACAGTAGAAGCACCTCTTTATGCTACAATTTCAGAAACAGAGATCGAAAAGATGCCAAGTTAAGAGTTTAAAATTTATGTCAGACCTCTAAGCAGTTAATATGCATTGTGCTTTAGTTCAGAGGGCAGCCCAGTGTTCCCAGTTATCTTACTCCAGCCAAAAACAGTTACTCTAGCTGAGAGCTGCTGTGCACTGATGTGTGCAAACCAAGAGGCAGGAGCCACAGGCCAACAAATGACACACATGGCCGAGGAACAGCTCTCCCTTTCCCTGCTGAGCAGAGGTCTACAGCTTAGGGGCAGCAATTTGCTGCTAGTGCAGTTGAAAAGAAAGGGGACCAGAGGCCTGACTGGATGTTGGAATTATTTTTTCTCTTGCTCTGTACAAAACTGCATGGTCTAATTTTAAGAGAGCCAAGCGTTATTATTTTATTTTTTAGTTTTGCTTACATATATATATATATTATAATGTAATGTGTGAACCCAGCATTTTCAGATGGAGAAGATACAGGAATAAGACTGTCAGCATTTTAAAACCTTCTGAATAGCCAAGAGGACAAATCACAGTACAAATCAGGGGGCAGGTGCCCCAAGCATATTTGAAGAAAAAAAAAAAAACAAAAGTATATGAAAATAAAGCATTCTGCCATTAAAGAAAAAATCAGTCACACCCAAATACATTCACTAAAGACACAGATGAACTTTTCATCTCATATTAATACTTCAAGATTTCAAGAGGATGGTGGCTGTACACTGGTAGGGTTTTTCATGCTTTGTTGTGTGTTTTTTTAACACTTGTACATCATCAGATTTGAAGCTCCTGTATGTACATTGACATTTTTATCCTGACTTCCCTAGAGTTGTGACAATTTATGTTAATTGAGGATCTGACCCATCTCTCCCTTCTGAATGGGAATTTTTCTATACAAACCTCTATTCTCCACTGCAAGATCGTTGAGAATGTTTACTTTATTTCAAGGTGATTCCTGAATTATAAATACACAAAGAAAAGCATAGTCAAATGAATGCTACATGCAGTTTTATTGAATATACAGTAGCTTCACTTGATTTCCTTTTCATATTTGTATCAAGATGGATATCTATTCTAGACAGACTATCATTTAAAACAAGAGACATACCAAATGAGTAAATGAGGTTATATTACTAATTAGCATACTGTCTCCCACTACCTCCAGTATGTTACTAAAATGTGACTTCCATTTTATCACATAGATGAAACAGTTATCTTTCAGGGTTTGAAATTTCTGTGATCTTTATGCTTAATAAGCTCAGTAAAAGGCATTCAAATTACATCACTTTTGTCTTGGAAGTTAAATTGGGAAATATTGCATTCTCTGAGATGATAAACTCTGTAGAAGATAAATTATCATGAGAAATAGTTTTAATTGATTTACCATAATAAAAGTTATGTGACTTTGAAGTGCAAATGACATATTAAAATGAAGCTACAGTATGTTGATAATACAGTGGCTTCTTTGTTAATGGAATTACTGACACTGCAGATGCTTGCTGAAGAGTTGTCCTCTACTGTTAAGTGAGAAATGCTGATAGAAATTGAAGATATACTATATTTAAATCCAAGCCCAACTCTCCTTCAGTGAGATTTACACTGATCTCTACAAGTGTAATTTCAACCACCGCACAAGCAACATAAGAAAAGCTTGAGTCTGAAATTTTAGTTTGGTTTGGAATATGGTTGTCCTGGCTTTATCACTGTAACTGAACTGAAGACTCAGGTAAAATATTGCTCCTTACCTCAATTTCCCCATTTGCAAAACGGAGCTAAAATGTCACTTTCCTGTTCAGAGGTTGGCCAACAGTTAAACAAAAGGGTGTCAACTGCAGAGATAGCTAGTGTTCTAAACGAATGAAAGTCCTACGCAATAATCCCTGCAAACATTCTCCTTTTACCTTTTCAAAGGTAAAGATGAAGACTTAGAAACATATAAAGCCAGCAGCATAAACCAAAACAACTTTGTTTTATCTCATTGTTTTCTCACAGCACTTAACTCTGTGATCTTTGACTAGATCATAGACTCATCAAAAGGCTTGGGTTGGAAGGGACCAATGACTATCCAGTGATTCTCCTTCCTTTATCCAGATCTTTATCTTATTTTTTTGATTTTTTTCCCCACTCAAAGCATTTCACTTTTCCTGCAGTTCTCTTTTACCCGTGAACCTTTCAATTTCTGTTTTCTCCCCCTGACAAATGTCTTTCTTGTTTTTCTTTTGCATAACTGTATAAATTTTCCATCTTTCCTTTGATCTTTTTTCAGAAGCTGCTATATGACTTATCCAAACTTATCCTCCCCCATTCACATTTTTTTTTCTTGACACATGGTTATCTTCCTTATGAGATTTCTTTTAATTTATCTCTTCTTTTTTTTCTCCTTCTTCTTTTTGAATTCTACATTCAGAAATACAGTAAAAAAAATTTCATATCTCATCATCCTGTTAATTTCAAGCAAAAAGAATACAATAACTATCCAAACTATTTTGAATCCATGGGTGTTAGAATCTGTAAGCATTCTAAGTGTATGTAGTGGGTCAACCATCAGGTGGCCAGTAAGATTATTTAAATTTATTATTTAAATTTAAACTCACCTTAACTCCACTCTCTTTGTTTCCCAGACTCAGCTTCACCCTTGATTTGCCTGCCTCTTCCCCCAGAGCCATGTAGGGAGAGGGGGAATGAGGGTGTCAGTCAGACTCTAACTTCCTCTAAGATCCTCTCTGCCTTCTCATCTTCTTCTCCTACTTCAGCGTGGGGTCTCTCCCATGGGAGAAAGTCATTCTCAAGCTGCTGCAATGTGGATCCTTCCCATGGACTGAAGTCCTTTAGGAATGGGTGACTCCAGTATGGGTCCCCACTGGCCACTGTTCATGCCAGAATACCTGTTCTGCATGGCTTCCTCTCTGCAGACCACAGCTCCTGCTCCAGCATGGACTTCCTTCTGGACATGTTCACCTGCTTTAGCATGGATATTTGCTCCACTATGTTCCTCCACGGGCTGCAGGGGCACAGCTGCCTCACCATGGTCTGCACCACAGGCTGCAGGTGAACCTCAGCTCAGGTGACTGGAGCACCTCCTCCCCCTCCTTCTCCATTGACCTGGGTGTCTGAAAGGCTGTGTCTCTCACATATCCTCACTCCTCTCTCACAAATTTCTAAATGTTGTCACAGAGGCACCACCAGCATTGTTCTTTGGATGTTGTGGGAAATGGCATTTTAGAGCTCCATCCAACCTGGAGACAGCTCCTGGTCTATTTTTACAGAATGCAAACCTTTACACCCCTTTCCCCTCTGCCAAAATCTTTCCATACATAAACTGAATGCAAAAATCCATTCCTGCTTAAAAGAGGTTGTTTGTGTTTTTTAATTTGGTTATTGATTTTTTTTGAAAAATAATAAAATGCAGTGTTTATTGTATGGTTTCTCAGATATAAACTAATAATGTTAAGTACATTACTTAAACTTTTCATACTAGGTAATGGACAGATACAGTGAAAACTGTAGGGGTCATAAAAAGTATCCAGATCTTGTGCATTTATTTTCCAGTTTGCAACATTCATATATTCCACAGCCTTTCAGCTTGGAAAGCTTCTATCCATTTTTTAGTAGCTGTTTAAACAAATATAGATGTTTATCTCTTTAAAATTTTGCCAGGAAGCTGTCACTTTCCCATTTACCCATGCTATGTTATGACAGAATGTGTCAGCTTCTTGCACAAATGAAAAGAGATATAGATCTGTATTTATTTTAGCTGAAAAATAAGTAGTCATCAATTCTGAGAAAAGTGTTTTCCCATCTGAAAAAAATGGATAAATAAGAGAGGTTTTGTGAGGTAACCATTTACCAATGCTTAAAAGGTAGCTGAGAGCCAAATATTCCAGTTCAGTTCATCAGTAACCACCCCTGAGAAAGTTGATAGGCTCATAACATGGAAAATTAGGTACCTATAGCAGTTATCAAGGGAGTTAGTGTTCTTATTCAAGCCTTTGATGCTCAAAAACATCAGCCATAATAAAAACAGGTAGATGAACCAATTTAAAACTTGGTCTTTGGTCTCATGTTTGACAGAGAAGGGAAATGCCAGTTGGAAAATCCTCATCCTGGATTGGACTCAAATGTTCAAAAGTATGGCTCTGAGGAGTGGCAGTTAAGTAGAACTAGTACACTACTCGAGGATATTCTTAGAGATATTTTTATAGGAAAGAAAAAAAAATAAGAGATGAGAGTATCTGTAACTTTGTCTCCTTGAAAATTCTTTAGTCTTTATCAGTCTCACAGAACCCAAGTTTCTACTAAGTAAAATTTAAATGCAAGTTGAAAAATGTTTTTCAATATATAAATTAAAAACAATCACTACAAAAAAAAATCAGAGTATGGAATAGCAGAATCCTTTAATCTATTAAATTCAAACTCAAAAATTCTATGCATCATGAATTCATGAAAACAAAAGAAGAATTTGCCATGAAATATAAAGGCCATATCCTAAACAGATATCAAAATCAAATTGCATATCACTGAAATCCAGGGAAAATACCCTCAAGTTTTAAAGAACCAAGGTTTCAGCCTGGAGGTTAAATTGGTGAGATAATTTATGAGGCAGCACAAAGATGTCTACTTCTATATAAGAAGGAATGAAATGCTTGATGTCTTTCTTATAATGAGATGCTCAAAAACTCCACTGAAGGTGAGGGGAGACCATCACAGGGTAGAATGGAACCTTCCCCTTCCTTGTTTGGCTGGCTATTCTATGCCTGATGCTCCCCAGCACATGATTGGCCCTCCTGGCTACCAGGGCATTGAGGACTCATGTTCAACTGGCCATGGACCAGGACCCCAACATGTCTTTCTGCAGGGCTGCTCTTCATCTTCTCGTCCCCCAGTTTGACGATATAACCAGGATTACTCTGACTCAAGCGGAGAACATGGACTTAGTCTTGTTAAACTTCATATGGTTGGGGATTGTCTAGGTGTATGACTTATTATATGTTAGAATGTTCCAAGGAAGGGATTATTTTTCACTGGAGAACAGTTTTCAGAAAAATAGTGGAAAAACTCCCTTTTCAAGCATAAAGGTAAGCAAGATCATAACCTGTAGATCTCTAGCATTTGGTAGCTGTGTCCCTGTGCCTTCTATGGTCAAATATAAGTTCAACAGCAAACTCTGCTAGGGTAAATTCTGTAAAAATCTCTTTGTATAGTTACTTTCACCCTGATGAAAAAGCAGGAAAAGCTTGCTGTGCTTACATGAAAAATTAGCAACTGGTGTGACAATGAACTGGTTCTTCCCTATTTGATACATTTTTATATATCATATGGTTACAAATTGGAGATCAGGGAAATAATTTTTTTTATATATATATATATATATATATATATATATATTTATTTATTTATTTATATATATATATATATATGTGAGAATATATATGTGTGGATGACTGTGTGGGTGTGCGTGTTTTAATAATTCACAGTCCTTTCTCTATTTCATCAAAACATGAGAAAGAATAAAAGCACTAATGTGCTGTATCAAGCACTGTATAAAGCTTTGATTAATTCATTTTAATAGTGCAGGAATAATATTTCTGAAGTAAATCACTGCAAACTATGATTTGGATAGAGGTCATATGCATACCTAAAAAACAATGTAAAGCCAAGGTCATTATATATGAAATTTCTCAAAAATAAACACTTGGGCTTTAGGATATTTATTCACTGACCCTGAAATGTCAGCTTGACACTGGTACTAATGTAGCATACTTGTCTCTGGAGTTTATCCCACTATGCAAAGGTACCGCTTACTGTGAGAATCTTTCTGAGGTGCTCCAAGTGCATTCTAGAAACCATCTGCATATGTTATTTTATTGCTAGGTCTCATAAATCAATATTATGTAGAAACATCTATAATTTCATATTGTATTAGAAATAGGATAGCCACAGAGCTGCACATTTGAGGTCCTAATGACACTAGTGGTACAGTACTTACATTTTAAACATTTTATTGAACAGCTTGAGGTTATTTGGTTTATAAAATCCCAAGACTGTTTCCTCACAAAGCCCTGGGGCTCTGATCTAGTAAAGTTCAGGCTGATGAAGGCAAGGGAGGAGTTCTACTTTCACTTACTAATGGATAAATAGTAGAAAACATCAGTGAAAAATAAAGATCTGAATGCAGCTGGTGGTATATAATCAATACAGCTAATAATAAGTAATGACATTTTTAAAATATGTGAACATGACGCTGCAAAATAAGTTCCATTAAATGTACAAGGGCCCAATAAGGAGAAACAGGGTGCACTAATCATAAACATGAGCACAGAAAATCATCAGCTGACTAACAGCCAATTCCTGGTTCTGGGCTATGGTGCTGTGTTGTACCTGTGCACTGTGTCCACTGCCTGTTGTCCAAAGTGCTACTCATTTTATTGAGTATCTCAGCTGTACCATCATCCAATCCTGACTACAAAAAGGATATACATCAGAAATTGCAAGAAAAATTCCTCTAGAAATTTCTCTATATCTTATCTCTTTTAGAAAGTTTTGCCAAATCAGAGATATTGTAGAAGATGTCTTATTGTCATTTTTTTTTTCTGTTTGCTACAACACTATAGTGAAGTTTTTAGCTTTGCATAGGTACCTGGCAGGACCACAATTACAGATATATAGACTATTTCAAATTTCTCTCTAGTTTTATGTAGTTAAATCAACATGGCTAAAGGCCAAAGGAATTTTTCCATTGCCAAAGTATTGTTGGGCAATGCCATCTGAGATGTCCTGAGATGTCTTTCCTCATCCTCTGTTGCATCCTGGGATTTGGTTTTAGGGGTTCTTATTTGTGTTAGCTAGCCGAGTCCTGTGTAGCCCCACACTTCCCCTGTGTTGTTCCCCCCACCCCACGGTTTCTGGCCCCATGCTGCCTGCTGTTGAGCTATCCCCTCTGCTGCTCCTGTAATCACTCCCCCGTCCAGCCCCGGGAAACCTCATGCCTGCCACCCCCATCCCCATGATCCCACTCAGCCCAGGGCTCGGTGTCCACCCCTGCGGTGTTCCCTGCTTGGTCACTGTCCTACGTCATCATCGCATCACCCACACCGATTGGGGGGCGACGTCTGCCCTCGCTATCACATCCGCTATATCATCCTGCTCCCTCCCAGGTCCCGGCGCCATTTCCCCCACGTGGAGTGGGAAGCGCGGGTCGCTACCCCCCCCAACTGCAGCTCTCAGCAACAATAAAACCTTCCTGCCTTCCTCATGGGTGATCTGGACATTCCTTCCCTCTTTACCTCGGACCTGTAGTGCAGGCGACAGTACCCGGCAGACCCCAGCCTGCGTGCCAGCAGCAGCGGCACGTGGGAGAGAAGTGGCGAACCCAGGCGCCAGAGGGCGCTGCAGCTGCCCCGAGCCTGGGAGAAAGAGAGAACGCCGCAATGCTCAACTGCTGTTTCCAAGTAGATCATCTGCTATGCCCAAATGAAGTTAGTTTTGTTTAGGCACCATGCATCTGATATTCTTCTTACCACTCTCTTTTCAAAAGCAATCTCCTTCAACATTCTGTCAGTAGTGTTGTACATGGCTCACACAAGTTCTTGAAAATACTAGACAAAAGCAATAAATCAGAATGGAGGATACAGGATACTGTTCCAGACTATTCAATTACAGAATAATTCCTGTTTCTATGGTATTTCTAGAGTTCCCTTGCTTGCTTTCTCTCAATACTTTTGTGCTATTTCATCTGTTTCTATCTCACACATACATAAGCTCTGTACAACAAGAATTCAGCCCTCTGATTTCCCTCCAGAATTCATGTGATCCCAATGCTGCCTGGCATATGGCCTGCATCTTTGGCAACAACTCTTGTTTGAGCCAAATATTTCACAAATATCTGAATGCTCTTTTATGATTCATCTTACTTCAGAAGCTTCACAAAAATTTATACTCACTAGCTTCACAAAAATCAACATGCCGAAACACCTTTATAAACCACACAGATATTAACTTCAGTGTGATTATAAAGTCTGCAGTTTCTCAGATATGACAAAGAGATCTACCAGTTGGCACTGTGTGTACACCATTGTGTATGTATTTTGCATATGTCATGGTTAGGCTACGAAGAGCCAAAAAATTATAATTGTTTTGTTTTCCCAGTTTGGCCATGACTAGATATTTGGAAATTTTGGTCAATGGTGTGAGAAAGTGATGATGGAAAGTTATTCTATCACAATTCAGCTGTGAATTCAGAAGCTCCAGTAGCTTTTGTAGAAGATCTATTACTTTGGACAATGTAGGGAACTCAGTAAAGGGCTTGTGAATAAGGGAAGGAAAAAAAAATTTCTTATAATTGACCACAAGCCTCCATGAAACATTTAATGATGTAGCAGTCATTTTCCTTGTTTACATGGGGAAAAGAGCTTATATTTCACCCTAGAAGCTTAGAAACTTGTCCATTCCTACACACATTGCTGTCCTATTTCTACCCATCACAATTTCTGCTTTTGAATATATTAACTGCTTAAAATCTCGCCTGTGTTCTCAATATACTGATTTTCTCAAAATACTGTAATGCAATTGCTTCTGAAGCCTCCCAGACCAGACAGAAGTAACACATCCTAACACTTTTTCTTTTATTGTTTTTCTCTGTTCACTGCACTACATGTTCTCATGCAGTATAGCACAAAGATTACCCTAGAATAGCCAAAAGAAAAGGTTATCAGTGTAGATGTTTCCAGCACAGGCAAGTCACAAAATAGAAGCAGCCTCACACTGCTGGGGGTTACACACTCCTTGTATTTAAGCAGCAGGTTAAAGCATCAGGTTCTTGTTAATGGGACAGGTCAGCTCCTAGAGTACATGCTATGAATTTTCCTTTATGGGTTTCATGGATCATGTAGGCAGTTCAGATCTCTAATACAACTTCTGAAGTTAAATATCTAGTGTTAAATGTTTTGAATAACTTTGTGTGTGTACACAGTAATTGCTGCAAAACTTACAACTTCAATTCGTTATGTGCAGAAGAAAATATTCAATTATGTTCTGATGATTTATGTCATAGTTTCCAGATATTATTTTCCTTGCCTAATAAACACTGGTAAGTCAGTGTTTGTTTTTCCTATTTTCCTATGACTAAACATACTTCTCAGAAGCTGTGCATTACTCTGTTGTAATATGGATCTCAATATAAGAATGAAAAAAGAGAATGACTGTAAAAACTCAAGTATGAAACAGTCCTATGTAAATACTTTTATCTTTCTGACACTAATCTTTTGTTTCCATTTTGTAACTGTAAAAACAACATTATAAAACTAATTCTCTCCTGCACTGTAAATAGAAAATAGGAATTTGTTATAGGGGGCAGCTCCAAGACTGAAAAAAAACCACAAAACACAGGCATATTCTTGAAAAGCAAAGGTTTTTGAATATGCTGTGGTTTAGTTTTTTCTTTAGTTTTATCTTAGGGATACTGTTGCATCCCGGGTTTGGGTTTAGATTAAGGGTTCTAATCTATGTTAGTTAGCCAAGTCCTGTGTACCCCCGTGCACCCCTCGTGTTTCCCCCCCCAGCGGTTACTCACTCCAGGCTGCCTGCCATTGGAATGTCCCCCCACCATTCCTGTGACCACTCCCCTGTCCCGTCCAGGGAGTTCGGTGCCTGTCACCCAGATCCCACAACCCCATTCGCCCCGGGGCTCCACGTCTGCCCCTGCCATGCCCCCATTGGTCACTGTAGTTGACGTCACTCCCACCGCGTGTGTCCATTGGCTGGGGGGTGTTCCCGCTCCCCTCGCCCCGCCCCTGATAAAACCCCTGCGTCTCCCTGGCCTCGGTGCCATTTCATCCACATGGTGTGGGAAGGGTGGGTTGCAACCCCCCACCGCAGCTCTCCGCGACAATAAAGCCTTCCCGCTTTCCTTTGTGGGTGATCTGGACAATTCCTTCCCTCTTTGCCTCAGACCCTCACGCGGGCGACAGAACCTGGCAGACCCTGACCAACGTGCCAGCTGCAGTGGCACGCGGGAGAGAAGCAGCGAACCCAATTTCCGGAGGGAGGCGGCGCTGAAAGGTGCCGGAGCTACCTGGAGCCGGGAGAGACAGTGTGATGCCGCTGGATACTTGCTTATGGTTTTGATATAGGTGTATATTTCTGCCTTTGAAATATTATTATTATTTAAGAACTGTAGCATGTATGGTTCCCAACATTTTAAAGCTAAAATTTAATTTTTTTAAAAGCGTGTTTTTCACGTAAGTTGTGTCTGGTATCTATATACTGTCACCCCTTGCCTAAGTTAACTTTGCTTTAACAGTATCTTTGTTTTTGATGCCTTATTACTTCTAACACCTTTTTAATACCTACTTTGCTATGTAAAGGAAGGAATACTTATGTCATAAAAAGACCCAAAATAATCCTTTTTTTAACAGAGCTAGAGGGATTCCTTATCTGCATGGAAGAGTAAAAAACATTTTATCTTCTGAGGAACCTCCCTCAGTCTGAACATACCTAAATGCTGTCAAGACAAAATATTGTCATAAATATTTTCATACAAATATATATCTCCATGGCTTTGTAACTCTTTTTGTAGAACAGCTGTATAGACAAGAGTCTCATCTGGAGACAGTAAGTGAAGTTCTGTAATGTCTCCACAGCTGGCAATATGAAGCATTTCACTAAAGCATTTGAAGACCCTTTGGAAAACTATATTAAGTCCAACATTGTGCATTGGAATTACTACCACCATTCAATATTATTTTGAAGGTACCTGGAAAAATGAGGTATAGCATACCTGAAGTATGTTCCATGAGCAGAGAAAAACAGATATAAACTCTGTGTTGATTACCATAGAAATTCATGATTTATTTTCCATCTCACTGAAATAAAATGTCAAGATTTACAAGCAATAAAAAAAAACCCAGTATCACAAGCATTTTTTGCACTTCAAACTAGTTTGAACTGGATAAAGAGATTTGACATTTCATAGCTCATTCTGCCTGTTACCAGAGAGTCCGCTAATGTCAGAGAACTGTGTGATTTGTACCATATAGGCTTGCAAACTGAAAGTTACTGCAGTGTCTTAATGGAAGACTGCATTCCCAGTATTGCATTTTGTGAGAAGATATGATATTAGACAAATTTTGTGTTATTTCTTAGCAAAGTTGTGTTAACATTGGTGACATTCAGTAGATTTAGTTACATTCATTTGAACTCTTTCAGCTATTTGCAGAATTTTTATAATATATGAAAGGATTCATATATATATTTAAAAAAAAAAAGTTAATTTTTATCTAATGAGACCAGTAAAGGCCCTTTCAAAGTAGTGCTGAAGCCATCTTAAGCTCATATACTTCTCTTATGTCCTGACACACACAGCATAGAAAACGCATATTGCATTGATATACAAGTACCATGGTCATTAGAAATTAATAGAATGATCTCAGGAAGTGTTTACTGAGTCATATTTTTATATTTGATTTTCTCTGTTTTCCTAGAGTATAAAAAAAGAAACAAAGGCGTTAATTGCATGAATATAAGGATGGGTAAGGATTTGGGGAAATTATATTGTTACCTTCCTCTATTCACTGGTTGATCCAGATTTGTTAATCCTGTCAACAGAGATTAGCCTGTACATGTTTCAGCAGAAATTCCTAGTGATAGTACAACCAACAGGGAAGCATAATTTAATGGAATCAAGATAAGGTGAATTTGAATCCATAAATGGACTTCTTGCCTGAAACAGTTGAAGCATCAGAAGAAGTCAGACTTTCATAGTCTTTTGAATCCTTATGATTTATTTTCCCCATAGCAATTGAACAGACTTTAAAATAGATGTTCTCCATTTAATATAGTATTTTTTGCCTAGCAAGTTAATTGTTGACAGCAGAATTCCTAAAGTCTTCAATACATTATACATTTACTCTGTAACTATAGGTAGTATGTTGCCAAATCCACAGCCTTTTATCTTTTAAATGACGTATATCACTGCAGTATTATCAGAAGGATCTTGAATTAAAAAGATTTTCAATATTTTAAGAAGAAGATTGAGAAAATTAAAGAGGACCAAATGGCTGGTTATGTGCCAAAATAATGCAGAAAGCCTAGTCTTTTCCACTGCCCCTTGCAGCCTAATGTGTAGCCATAATACTATAACCATATAAACATATACTCCTGTAGACATAATCCTAAAATTATATCCCATAATGTTCTTTATATCAGTTACATTTAAAATGGTTCTCTGCAGGAAAAAAGACTCTAGAACCACTGAAATTTCAAAGAAGAAATGCCTGAATGGTGTGTACGTTATACAACATTAAATGACATCACCTTTTTAGTGATTGATATGTTCACAGTAATTGCTAAAGCTATGAATTTAATGAAGGCCAGATTCAATGAAGATCTTTGTACTAAAGTAAAATACAGTAAAATACAGTAGTTTGTAAATTGTAGGTGGTAAAATCCTGAGTGGCTGCTAAAACCCAAAATGTGTTTTATACTAAGAGTTCATGGATGTAAACAGACATAAAATAGATTGTAGGTCTCAGATCTCATAGTTTAGCAATTTACCCACTATGTGACAAAGTCACATTTCTTATACACCTGCCTTGAAGAAGAATTCAAGGAACCTAGAGAATTCATTGAAATGATACCTAGCAAATTTTGACAAAAATACTCTAAGTAAAATCTCAGATGGGATTTTCTAGATCACAGATAAAACCCTAAGTTCATTCAAATCCTTTTTCTTGGATCTATCCCTACAGTTCCACATATCAAAATATAATAAATAGAAATGATTGGAGACATTGGCTTCACAGCAAAGGTAGTACAGCAAAAAATACTGGTATTAACTTAAAGATGTTTACAGAGGGCCTCTTATGACAAAGCATGGTAGATTCAGATCTATAAAAATTCTTAGCAGAGTAATGCTTCTTATCCATAAAGAGTGCTGTAATAGTGTTACAAGCTGTAGTGTTTTGATCATTATTGTAAAACACCACAGTATCTATTCATAAAGGCTACTGCTTGATTCACCACTTTGTAACACCAGCTTTTATGCCTCCATAACAACTCTAAGGGTTATCCTTTTCATTAATATAGTACTGATGGCAGGTGCCAGGTTGCAGAATCCAAGGCTCATTATTCAGTCACAAATGTAATTTCTCAAAGTCTATAGGTTTTCCCACTGCTCAGTAGCCGACCTTGCCCTGTTCGGTATTTATGTGTTGTTGATGTAATTCAGGCTGCCTGAGATACAAACATGAAGCACTGAAGAGTCAAATTGCAAAGTCCATATCTCTGACCAATGGATGCTCTTCACACTCACCTGTTTTCTCAATGGCAATAAGAATGATAACTGCAGTAACAATTTAAAAATATCTTATCAGCAGAAACCCGAACCCATGGATATATAGTTTTAAGTTTAAAAAAAAATGAACAGCCACTCACCTTGTATCTGACTGCATCATGGGCCATTTTTAACAGCCAGGTAGTAGAAAAGCTCTCCACAAAAACATTCTATGGTCTAGCTTTGTATGCATTAAATGGGACAAACTGGAATTCATACTTTCCATTTCCACCAGAATAGAAATACACTGGAAATACAGCAAGCCACACCAGGTTTCTACGCTGCATCCTTCCCATTGCCTTTGGTCTTAATAACTTTTATGAGAGAGACTATGTTTATATCTTCATCTTCTGGCATGAATTTCTATTACAGAAAAGAAATAGAACTACTAGCTCTGACTTAGGTCCTTATTATATAAAAAAAAACAACAACAAAAAAAAAAAAAAAACAAAAACAAAAAAAAAACAAAAACAAAAAAAAAAAAAAAAACACCAAAAATACACAAATCTACTTCCAGAGGAAAATAGAGAATATTTAATGAGACTCTGTTCCTGATAGTGCTATCAGATTTTCAAGAGTCTAATTTGAAAAGACTTTTCTCTTACTCATTTCCGGATCAGAAGCCCAAGCAGACTTTTAACTTCCATGAAAGAAAAGATAAAAATAAAGCAAAACCCTAGATTGCTCTTGCTCTCTTCCCATGCTTTGGAATATTGTCCAGCTGACAGTAGTAAAAGGACTGTCATTCCTTATGATATTACCAATTTAACTGTATGAGAGTATTTTACACTGTTACTAAGCAGCAATTTTTGTAATTTCTATGAGCATGACCCATAATGAAAGTCTATACCATCAATATCAAAGATCTTACCCTTTGACTCATCCTGTAAGATCTCATCAAACTTCTGCCTATGAATGCTGTATTAATTGGAAAAGAAATCAATTTCTCCACTGAGACAACTTTTCTATGAAGACCATTGTGGAGCTGTCTGTAGAACAGCTGGATAGCTTTATCTGTATAGCTGGATAGCTTTATCTGCATAGTACTTGGTCAAACACACAAGTTGAACAACACTTAAAAGAATACATTTCTGAACAATATTATTACTTTCAACATCTTCTGGAAAGGGACTTTACCTAAGTTTAGGCAGTGCGCTTTAGGAAAGAGTTACAAACCATGAAGAAACATATCAAGAATGCCCAAGGACATCAAAGGAGAAGAAATTCAAATTTGTGAAGTCTGTTAAAAACTGTACCATGCAGTCACAAGCATATACATTCTTTTATAAAAAGTAGACATGGGAGGGTCAAGAACAACATCATCAAGTTCCATAAGAACTCTAAAAGTCCACTGAAGCAGAAGGCACTAATTGTAATGGAAAAGGAAATTATACATTAGGTGAACCATTTTTCTTTGTATGTTTTTTTATTGTAAAGTTGCTCACATATATCCACCTTGTACAAATCTAGTAGTTCAGGTGTTAAAAAAGTCAATAAAAAAACATACCAGTGTGTCAAAACAGACTATATTTGAACAAAACTATACCTTGACAAGCAAGTACTCACTGAGATCAAAGGCTGAAATATCAGAAGAGTTAAGCATTAAATCATCAAACTGATAACAAAAGTATATCATTTATTTAATACATCATTTCAGAAATGCATTCTAAACTAATGCAAAGAAATCCTAAATTAATGGAGGGCTATTATTCCATGACAGGGTTGAGCCAGTTTAAATAAATTAAATTAATACTTTTTTAGTTGAAATTATTTAACTTCTGTGTCACCAAAGCAATTTCCATGTATTAAGAAAACACTAATGTTGTTCTAGTTTTAAAATACTCTAGGATAATAAAAAGAGTGAACTTCAACCTCCTTTTCTTTGGTGTCTGAAAAACTGTCAGGAACTTTAGCAAAAGAGGAAATGCAGGAGTTAAATTAAAAACAAACAAACAAACCCCCAAACAAAGAAACAAAAAAAGTCAACCCCAAACCAGCCCTGTTTCTCAACCCTATGAGACTTTAATTCAAGCAAAATCAACTCATGTGATTCCAGGGAAAAGGTACATGGGAAAGGAAAGGGGAGGGGGGAAAGGAAAAAATATAATACATCCTAACTGGTAAATAAAAAAAAAAAAAAAAAAAAGAAGCTATTTAAGGTTATTTCAGACTGAATACTTTCAGAGAGATTTAAAGCCAGATTATTAACAACTGGAAGTCACTAGAGTTCTTCAGGAATTCATATTTTAATATTCATCAATGGAAAAACATTTTTTCACAAAGCATTTCAAGAATAGTCTTGGAAGTACTTTTACTGAAGACAATACCGTGGTGAACTATTGGTGTAAAAGAGATGAGACCCAAAGGCTTCAAACTCTAAGATCAAGGTGGAAGTTCCATATCACTGCATTTCTGAGTCCTAGACTGTAACAAAAAAAATCAAGAAATACATTGAGCAAAGAGCACTATGTTCATCACTTTACACTACTGATTGCAAGCAATTTAAAACATGTTGGTTTAAAGAACTATGAGGTTTTTTGGCAGAAGAAGTTCAAACTTCTTCCAGAATAAAAGACTCACACAGAAAATAAAAATTATCTACATGCAAACTGTATGTCTGAATAGGGGGAGAACAAACCGATGAGCACAGGATAAAACAGCTTTCAGAAATTAAAATATTTGTGCAACTGTAGTTAACATTTCTTGAATGTCAATTCCATCTTCCCTGTGAATTTGCAAGAGTTTCATTCAGCTGGACTTTGCCATAGGGACCCAGATAAACTTTTTTTAAACATTTACTTTCAGGGGCTTTGGAAATGGAGCATGTAAGTGTGTAACTTTGGAAGTGAAAGGAGTTTAATTGTATGAATTCATTGTACTTGAACACAAATTCCAGAAACCAAGCACAATATTAATATGCAAAAAATGTAAGGATTAATAAAACATACTTATGTATGGAAATAAAAACTGTAGAAAATAAAATTATTTATTTTAGGCTGCTTTTAAAGTCACTTACCATCCACTCATTAAGGCAGGCACTTTTTCAAAGAGTAAACTCTTCTCACGTACTTAATAAATGTCAGGTGTGGGAAAAGGTTCTACTCCAAAGGTTCTATGGATACAAGTAAAATGGCAAAGGATTAAATGGGAAAGCATAAAACCAGAAAAGATTGAAAGAAATAATACATGTGGGAGGAATATATCTGAAAGGGACTCTATACAAACAATATCACTGGGAGATTCAGACCCTTTAGTGAAAATACAGCAAAGTATTTTGTCCTGATCAACATTGCTCTTGTCATGCCATTCCTAGACTTCAGGTGATTACATAGATTTTGCTTAGATTATGACATAGAGCAATAGCTAAATCAGAAATAAAATAGAAATATCTCTTATACTATCACAATCATCTATATATTTATCTTGGCCTATATATAAAAAACATATATCTAGGTCATTCATATGCCCATTATGTTTATATCTCTGACCTGCAACAAAAACTGAGATCAGTTTATTTACAGAATATACCATCCTTCTGTTTGCATAAATGAGAAAAATAATGCTTTGGTTTGGTTTTTTTTGACATACACATCAAATACTTAATGAAGTTCATATACAAAAACATATTTTCTTCCCAATGCCAAATATATTTTCTTTTTTACTCATTCTCTTCTAATGCTCTCACCAGATTTCTCTTATCAAAATATGATGATGCTACAAAACACAAGGCTTCTGAATTTTTCCTCTGATTGATAGTAAAATAACATAGTCCTGATCTGTTCCACTTACTCACATGGAATCTATTCAGGAAACAATTTCAATTATAACAATGTATTAGTCAGTGAATAAGTTTTATTCCTTTGTAGAAGTCTAGCATAAACTCAGGTACAGATGAAACCCTTTCTCTCTTTCAGAATTAAAGACATGTAATTCTTATGTGAACATTTCCTGATCTCTGAAAAATTCTCACACAAAGTACAAATCTGAGAAAGTAAGACCCTTGAATTGCAAGCACTTATTTAATTCTGTTTTACTCTAATACTCTAAGTAGTACTCAACATTTCGAGAAAGTTGAGACTGAAATGAGAGTAGGTGTCCTATGCATATGTCCTTGTTCATATACTTTATTCTCACCTCTACCTCTACCTCTGTTCTATAATTTTGTAATTTATAAAACCTTCTGAACTCTGAAGCATTTTCCTTATTTTGAGGAGACAAATTATTTGAGTTTATTTTAATTTTTTTTTTTTAAGTCATATTCATACCCCCTTTTTCCTATGCAGGATGTAAATCTATAGTGTGTGGCCCGTGAAGATATTTATTTTCTTCAAGCATAAACTAGAAATTTTATTCTTAAGGAAAGCTCAAAACAATAATTTATTTTGAAATGCGTTACAGAATAAAAGGTTCAAATATATATTTTTAACACGTCACTTTCCAAAGAAATCTCTTTATTGTAGAAGTAGCATTGGAGAAATGTAATACTGGGAATTGAGCTAATCAAATATAGCATGTTTGTGATATTAAGATACCCTTTTACTCTGGTTTGTTGATGTTTGGTGAAATACATAGTTTAGTTCAAGTTTTTTCTAACTCAACTGAGACATTTCAGATCAAAACTATGAGCTATGCTATTCAAAGTTAGTGACAATTTCCAGCAAATGACAGCTGAAGGATTGTTCTCATCCATTTTCCCAACCCATGCAGTGACCATTCCCATTAAACAGCAGGCTCTTGCCATCATCCAGTGTGGGGAAGTGCAGAAGGGAAAGAGGGAAGAGGTAGGAAATCCCTTCTCCTTATTCATTTACCTTCAGGGAAACCATGCAATTTTAAGGAACATTTCAACAGTGCCTTACATACCATGGAAAATGAGAAGACCAAAAGCAATAAAGACCCCTCTTCCTAGGTCTTACTATATATAGTCAATGATGGAAAGGTAACCGATAGTATCAACAAAGTCAAAACTAGAACTATTGGGGGTAACAAAAAAAACAAACAAACAAACAAAAAGCAACAACAACAACAACAACAAAACCTGGAGAAAAAAGGTGATTCAAGTTTCCACTTGTTCCCAGGTTTCAGAAAACACATCCCCTGAAATAGATGCAAATTAGTGAATATCCTCTGTTCACACAGTGATCAACTAAGAGATATTTGACTAATTTTGCAATCCTTGTTTTGGTAAGACTTACACATTTCAGTCCTTAGACTGAAGTCCACATTAAGTCCTTAGACTAAATGTAAAACAAAATCATACTAGAATACTTATTGTTCTCCAAGTTCAATTGCAAGAAAATGCAGTCTGATAATGCAAGAAGATGCAAAATGAGACACATCTTCCCCTTTAATAGCAAAACCTTCTAAACGGTCCTTAAAACTTTTTTTTTGGTTTTAGCTTTTTTCCCCTTTTTCATACTGCACTTCAGGGTATTATTGTTTAACAACTTACAATTACACAGCAAAACAAATGTTAGCAGCCATGTCAGTATCCCATATTTGATAATCAAATGTTTTCGCATCAAGTGAGATTATAAAGCCGTGTGATTTGACTAATTAAATATATATATTTAAAGAGACTCCCAAAAAATTTGGGGGGAGGAAAAGGGCAGTTGTAATGTCAGTGTATAAAAATAAAATGAGATCATTACCACCATATACTGTAGAAATAGAGAAGGATGAAAAGTAACCATTCAGCCATAATGATTTCGTTAGGATATATATGTGGAGAGATGAAAGGAGAAGATCACTAACAGATTGCTAGTAAAACAGAAAGGCTGTGAAAGCAGCTGAATGTGGTATACTTAGAGAAATGAAAGTAGAAATGCTTCAGAAAATAAATAAAACCTAAGTCTTTTGCTCTGCTTAAGGCAGGGTACAAGCAAATGATAAAATACACACTTTGTCAATTCACCTTGGAGTCATTGGTCTCTTTTGCACATTGAAACTAATGAGGCAAGCAGGAGAAAATTGTAATGGGTCTTTCATGTACTTATTGCTGGACTTGGATTATTGTGTAGAACTAAACAGTATTTTCTATCAAAATATCTTTCAAATAATGGCAGGATTCTATTACAAATAAGCTCATAAATATTATTTTATGATAATGAATTCCTGGGCTTCTTTAACTATGAATAAATATATATTATGTCAGCTATGTAAACAAACACACCTCCTTTAAAATAGCTACATATTATTTATTAATATCATATCAGATGGGTAATTTTTGAGGGGCTATGTTTTATATAAACATTAAAAATCAAACTGGAGACTTTTCCATCCTCTAAGTAACTGTTTTTTATTTAATTTACTGTTCTGCATATTTATATGAAATATAGTTCAGCAATGCTTAAAATATCTTCATAAGGATTTATAATTTTAAATCATACATCTTTGTAGCGCATTTGGAAATGATCAGTAATACGAGTCACACATACATGCAATGAAAGAGTCTATATATACACAATTATAAATGCCAAAATCCGTCATTTTTGCATACAATCATGAACAAATGTGTTTGATTATATAAACTAAGTAGTGATAGTCTTCATATATTCAGCAACGTGCCTAAAGTGTCTGCTATAAAACAGTCCAGGAAGCACATTACTGAAGTCACCTAAAGACTAGCCATGAGGAAGTGCTACAAGCAGGGATGATTCTGAGCTGCCTTCTAGAGACTGTGCTACTTTTCCCCTTTTTCCACTGCAGACTGTTTCTAACCATGGAAAGTTTTCTACTGTAAATGTGCTTTTAAATAAAAGAGGACAGGAATGAATCAGTGATCTACACTGACACTGCTTATGGATACCTTCTGTACTAGTTTTCTTTTGAGGAAAGTCACCCAAAACAAAGCAAACAACAAAACCCCAAGACAAAAACAACAACAAAGAAAAATAAACAAATAAGCAGAGAGCTAAAAACCCAACTAAATAGCAAGTTAAAACCAGTTACAGCTATGCATATCTTCATTAGAACTATGACTGTAACTGTTCTCTATTTGTAGATTGAGTAGGGCCAGAGTTCAAAGTCAAATCCTTTCACAAAATCATTGTTTTGGGAAGGAAGAGAGTTGAATATAACATGAACATGACTTATGTCGTCCTGTTCTAGGAAACAACCAAACACTTCTCCTGCCTTCATGCCAGAGTTCAAAATCATGCGTAAAAATCAAGAAGTTTCCTATCTAAACCAAGTATTTTCAGCAAAAGTTTCCTTCTGTGTAGTCCCACACCTTACTCTTTTCAGGACATATTAACTAGGGTTAATAGTTGCAGCATAATAATATTTCAGGGAAGTTCTTAAGGCTTTTGAGCATAAGTAACTATAGAAGCATGAATATTCATGTCCAGGATGCCATGGTGTACAATGCTGTATGAACACTTCTAAGACTCTCAGTTCCCTTGATATTTCAGTAGCCTATTGTTTCATTTAATTCAGTTATGCTTCCCAAACTATTGCTCAGTGCCAATCAAAATTCTTCGGGAACCTTCAACATTAACCTTGACAGACCTTTCTTTGGAAGTAGAAAATTAGAAGGTTTCTGTTTATCAGACTCACCTTATCCCCACAAGACCTAGAATATTTGATTTTTTTTTTTAAGCAATACAATGAGAATGAAGCCAGTCATGCCATCGAATGTATGCAGACTCTCTAGACTGCTTCTTTTGCACATGCTCCAATCCCTTTTTTTCCACTTACCTTTTCCCTGGCCACTTTGTCATTATGTCAATTACTAACTGACAGAGTGATGTGTGTGACAGAAATTTAGAAATATATCCACTTCATTGGCTCTATTATTTTAATGTTAGAATTCAGGTATGAAAAAAACAGCAGCATGAAAACCAGATTTTAATCCCTCGAAACTGAAAAATTCAGAAGCACCTGAGAATATTTCTTATCTTTTCACATTATTTTTTCTCCTACAATAACAAAGAAAATGTCTGTGAGATATTTCTCACATGAATTTATAGTGCCTGTAATTCCTTTATAATGTTGTAGCTGATTAAGTGGGAAACTGACACAACAGACTTCCTGTTGAAGCTTTTTATTACATGAATTGTGCTGCTTTGTCTGATTGCTCAGAACTTCTACCATACTTTCTATTAAAAGTAACTGGCTTCAGATTGCTCTTATTGCTGAGATAAAATATACACTGATTAGATGACAAATGTACATGTGTATGTGTGTATGTGTGTATGTGAAAAAGCTGTAGTTCTGTGAATAGTGGCTATTGAATTCTACCAGCTTAAATGGTCACCGGATCAGACTTTAGAAGAGATGTGATCCAAAGCTATTTTAATATGTTAATAAAACTGCTATTTTAATTTCATTTTTTTATCAAATGCGTTGTCTTTTCAAGCTGCAGGACTTTGAGGAATCAGGGTATATAAAATAAAGAAGTCTACTTTTCTCCATATAGACAAAGTGTCAAAAGAGCAAAGTAAAAATGTTCTGGTATTATCTGTTTAACAAGGGCAACAAAATAAATCAAAATAAGGACATTTGCTTCAGTGCATAGCAGCAACTTGGATAACATCATACATAGAACAGGGATCCTGTATTTTGGCCAATAGTAGATGGATGTCAAGGCTTGGGCACCATGCCTGAAATGCTATTATTAGATTGGAAAAACAGATTTACTCAACATGTTACAATCTTGTCTTCATTTTGGGACACGAGCATATATTACACTGTGATGTGAAAAGGCTCTGATAATGTTGCATCCTGGGATTGGGTTTTAGGGGTTCTTATCTGCGTTAGCTAGGTGAGTCCTCTGTGAGTCCATGCTTCCCCCATGTCGTTCCTCCCCAACACCCACAATGTCTGGCCCCATGCTGCCTGCCGTTGGGCTTTCCTCTCTGCCACTCCTGTGACCACTCCCCCGTCTAGCCCCAGGAACCCTGTGTCTGCTGCCCCACCCCCACAATCCCACTCAGCCCGAGGCTCAGTGTCTGCCCCTGTGGTTCCCCTGATTGGTCGCTGTCTTATGTCATCACCATGGCACCCGCATGGATTGGGCAGGGGGGTGTCTGCCCTCCCTATCACATCCCCTATATCATCCCGCTCCCTCCTGTGTCCCGGCACCATTTCCCCCCCGTGGCACGGGAAGCATGGGTTGCTACCCCCCCAACTGCAGCTCTCAGTGACAATAAAGCCTTCCCGCCTTCTTGTGGGTGATTTGGACATTCCTTCCTTCTTTGCCTCGGACCCTCGTGCCAGTGACAGAACCTGGCAGACCCCGATCGGCATGCCAGCAGCAGCGGCATGCGGGAGAGAAGCAGCGGGCCCAGGCGTCCGGGGAGAGGCAGCACCGAAGGGCGCCGGAGCTGCTCCGGACCTGAGAGAAAGAACACGATGCCACAAATAAGGTTCAAAGTAGTCTTGACTATCAGAGAGAAACATAAATCTTTATCCAAATTGGAAGGTCTTGGAAGTATTCTAAGCAAACTAATAAGGGCTTACAAAGTATTTGAGCTCAGAATCCAAACAATCAATTAACATTTATGTGCCTCACAAACCAATAAATATATATATATTAATATATATATATATATTTATTTATTTATTTATTTATATATGTGGATGTTAGAATTTCAGTTTTATCATGTTACTAAACAGTAGACAAAATCTTCATCAGGGAATGAAGAAATCAAGAAAAGTATTTGGAATGGGAAAGACTGGATTAAAACGAAGTTAAACATTAATATTAAAGTCAGAAAAGGATTATTATTGTGTAAGCTAATATTTTTATACAGTTTAGGATGCATCCATGTGTTTCTCTTGTAAGTTAGGATGCTAAGAATAAAACCTGGGTGTGTCCACCACTTTGCCCTTTCTGAGTAAGAAAGTCTCCTGCAACTTTGACAATGAGTCTCCTGACTCATTGTCATTTGCCAGGTCTTACTGATTTGGTGTCCAGACATACTCTTAGCTGTTTTACATAAACAAACAGCAGCAGTAACTAAGTCTATTGTTCTTTCTTAGATTCAGAATACAATAGCCCATGTTCAGATTTTCTCCACTGGATTACTGTAATGTGCTTCACTACTAGCTCAGCATCTATTTAGAAGACATTGGTCAGAAGGAGAAAAATAAAAGTGATCTCCATTACATTTTAGACAGTATTTTTAATGATGTATAAAGACATAGTTTTACAAATTCAATGTGTGTCTCCTCTTTCCAGGTGGATTCTAGAGTACTGCGTCTGACTTCTGAGGGTCAAAATGGCTTTGGGCAATGAACTCAGGAGAAGGTTTTTTCCAGTTCTACCAGTCCTTCTAATTAATGAGAAGACAATTCAAAATCCTATGATGGGAGCTATGATGAATGCTGATGCCTAATTTTCCATAATGTTCCTGTAGCTCTCTTCCTTCTTGTTCAAGAATAATGCAAAAGTGTTACTCTTATCAGATGTTTGCAAGGCCAGTCATATTGAACAGATGAATGCAGAGAGTTGAGGTTTGTTGAGGAAGAGGTTTCATTTGGCTTAAAGGGCTGACAGCTTTCATTGCCAATAAATAGACTTTTGCTGACTAGTTGTATTTTGGCAAAAATTTGTTGCTCTTTTATTTTTCTTTGCTTAGGGATTATGTTTTTCTTTTAATGGGCGGCCTGGTGTCTTATATGGGTTTTGAAGGACCATTTCTGCACTATAACTATAGAAATGCTATCTGATCATTCATACTGTGCAATGTTCCGAGACAATGCTCATATGACACTGAAGGGTAGAGGATTCATACATGTGAACTGCAACTAAAAGAGATCATTAAATTAAAGAGTCCCTTGGCCATGATATAACATTCCAAGTCACTTCCATGCTGTTCCTATAATTCTTAGGTATATTAATTGTGAGGGAGGTGCTCCCTGTAGGCTATTGAAACTTCAAATTTAGGACCTTAGTCAGGCAAATGTCTTACAGATGTTTAAGGGACTTTTCCCACTTTTCTAACAAAGGTTCTCCCTCATGTATGCAACAAATGCAGAAATATTTCTAAAATATCATGTATGCATGGTGAGATGAGATATCTGATCTCTCAATGTATCACTGCAACTCTGCTGACATTACATATGGCAAAATCCAATTTAATTTTATTAGTCAATAGATGCTTCTCATTGGCATTGGAGATTAGGGCTTCTTCCAAAAGTAGAAATTATTCTTATGACCTTAGACTTTGAGTCTAGTCTGACCCCAAAGCCAAATTAAACCTTTACTAAGCTGTGTTGATTATGAATATATTTTATATTTTCATTAATTTATTGGCACCTCAAGCAATTAAAACAAGAGGTAAACATTGTACTATAACCATCAGTGGTTACAATTTCACTAAATACAAATAGATAAACCCTGAAAGATTTTATGGTTTATTGGCTCAGTAAACATGTTAAAAACAATAAAGGAAAAACAGGGAGGAAAAAGATGAAAGTAAGAGAAAATAATATTGCAAGGATGGAAGAGTCACCATCTTCATTGTATTAGGCAAGTATTGCTTTCCTGATGCTTGCCAGCCACTCACATTTTGGAGAGGTTCTCTGGTTTGACCTTCAATATATAGAGGCCAATTAAAATCACAGAGTTTTCTTTTTCCATTTTTTTTAATTGTTTCTAGTCCTTAATTCTGACATTAAATCTGGACATTTCAACCACCCACAACAACTCTGAACCTTGCTAAAATCTTGATTCTTAATTCTGTGGAACACAGGAAAATACATAATATATACCATATATACAATATATAATTTGTATAAATTATAATTATGATTAAATAATAGCAATTTAAACTATAGAAATATAAATTATAGCAATTTACAGACATGTCAAAATGGTAATCTAATTTAAAATCCCAGAAGAATGAGTATGGAAAGGTGGAAATGGTTCACAAGCTCTGCATCCTGTTTATATCTTCTTTTCTTGATGAGAACCTTTAACAACTGCAGGTATAGAGAAATGTCCACAGAAAGAAAACAATGTAAAGTAAAATAAAAAGAACGTCTAGGCTCTCACATCTATCACATCTTGCTAGGCATAGCATCAGACTTTGTTTTCCCTTCCATTCCCCTATCCCAGCTCCCCAGGAAAATAGTTTAGCAAGAAAAAAATATACTAGGTTATTCTGATTTCACATAGACCAATACTGCTGTCATGTAATTATGAAAACATATATTTCAAAATTACCAGAATAATAGAGTAGAAATACCCTTATATAGGGAAGCTCAAATGTTCACACAAATGTATTCTTCATTTAATAACTTCCTACAAATTATATATTCTTTGTAACTCATTACTTGGACAATTATGTGAAGTCCCATAACATTTGGGTTTTTTTTTTTATTTGAAACACTCATAGAAATGTGTTATTTTTATAAAATTAATGAAGCAAAAAGTCAGAATATACACACACACATTCATAAATCCATACGCACACATATCTATATGTGATATCAATCATAATTGTTCTGAATCTGAATTTCAGACATTTTGTCTTCTACAGACTGTAAGGTTTTTTGACAGTGGTAATTTTTTTGCTATGTGTCTTAAAAACATATCTAAAGGTATTTGTGTTAGGGGTTTTAAAATTTAAAGTCTGAACAAAATATTTATAAAAGTCTTGTGATTTTTTATCACACTCTTTATTCACTGCTTCTCTGTATATGATTTGGCAATGTAAAAATATTATGACCTTACAGTCTAACTGACTTTTCCGAGCAGTGAAACTAGTGATTTCATGGGATGACTAAGTTCAAGATTCTATCTCCTTGAAATTTGTTTCCAGGATGTTAACTGCAAAGCAAGTTATATATAGCAGTAAATGCATGCTTAATTTGTGCAGAAATCATGGTGTGATGAATACAATTAAGAGCCTCGGAGGGAATAATTATATTACTGCATAAAGCTGGTGGATCTCAAATTGCTTGGTGCCTGGACTTTAAATTGGCCTGTGTTCCTGTTGTGAAAGTCATTCATAGTAGTAACAAAACTGCAGTCAGAAATAGGGTAGTTTCAAAGTCAAGTAAGTATATTTACTCATCTGCTGCAAATGACAGAGCCAACAAAATGGAAGCAGCATTTAGAGGTAAATGAATAAAAATTTAATTATGCTAAAAATATAAACAAGGTACAGTGAAATACTATTTTATTCAATGACAAATCTTATAGAAATTACAAAATCTTAATGGCTGCATTTTCTTTCATATTTACACAAGTAGTATGTTGTAGTCCTTACCTGGTCTTTTCAGCCTACCATAGGTACTTCCTAGAGGCTTTAATGAAGATCTATAACTGAATTAAGAGCCACAAATACTGCATAAGTCTAAAATTTGACTAGTAGGCTGTTGCCTCATATGGACCAGTGAGATTCCTCACCTAAGGTGTGTGGTAACCAAGGTCTGGATTGTGGGATTGGATTCTATCATCTTAATAGCCAAGCACAATTCAATGAGCTGACCTAAAGAATGCATGACCTAAGGAATTATTAATAATAAAGAAAATTTTTATAGCACAGCTTGTTGTTCAGCTTGGGAGATTTTCCTATATTGAACATCTAGCAATAGTTTTACAAGAACTCTATGACTTAAGCCAGCAATTTTTGAGCACAGGATACATAAGCTGCTGCAGCCCACTTAAGGTTTGAGGTTTTTAAAATTACTCAACTTCTTTCAGCATTTGGTAACCATTTTCCTATTCTTCTACTTGGCTTTATGTTTCTCAGGCACACTACCGGAAACATGAAAGTGTGTATGTTGTGCTAGAAAAAAAAAAAAGCAGCAAATAAATAGTGACTGGTTCTAAGGTCAATGGCTGTAAAATATTACCCAAGGGGATAAAAAAAATTACTCAGACGTGAAATTCTGACTAAGATGTGAAAATAAAGGCTATGAGCATTATTCCTGAACTGTGGTAAACTTTCTTTTCCCTGGTCAGTATTTCATAAAACTCTTACTTGGAAACTATATATAATTTGTTCCATCATGGTAATGCTGGTGATGCCATAATGACAATGATAATAGAGCACAGCTCAGTTATACCAGAATTTCATAATAGTGTCCATTGCCACTATTCTGCTTCCCACATAAAATAAATAGTGAATGAAAAGTTAGTTAAGGACTTCATGTAACAACGTTTTCTCTATCAGGTCAAAATTGTGGCTTGTTAGAATTTCATATTTCTAGTAAAATTTTATTCAAAGTGTGTGGTAATGGAAGGCCTGTGCCAATTTGTTTGAACTGGTCTTGTAACAGACTGGGAAGTGTCAAATATACAGGCACTACATCTGCTTGTTCTTTTTGTTGTACAAGATGGCCAATGCTATATAACATCCATCTTTATGGCCAAAATTTCATTCCCTGTCTTCCTACATAGGTGGAAATATTCTGTAAGCTACAATCCTTAAAGAAACACATATCAAAATTATTTGGGCAACATTCATTTAATAACTGTCTTAGTAAACAGCTTTGATAAAGCTTGCATCCAATATGGGACTGCTAGGAAAAGAAAACGTCTCCAGATGACCTGTAGAAGATGCATTAACATCACAAGTAAAGTATGCTTACAAGTAAGTCAAATAAAATCAAGTATGTGATACCTGCACATTAGCTTCCATCAACTGCTCTTGCTAACTCAAACTGAGCACAAGGGCTTCTTTAAAGTATAGAGAATGTTTTTCTACATTCCTTTTCTTTTCAAAAATTCAGCTACAAAATAAATACTTTCTAATGATAGTTTTGTAATAAGAGTATCTTCTGGTGAAACATGTTTTAATAAACATTCTCTATATCTCAGTGTAGAATAGTTCTTTCCTTCATTTCTGAAAGGTATTCACAGAGCCCAGATGTTAAGCTGTAGAAATTTCTTTTTCAGCAGTAGCATCTGGCTTATTGGCAGGCGCTACTTGCTCTTTTGTTGGCTTCATTGCAGTTGTCTTTAGGCTGTGAAATTATTAGGATACTGATGTGATGTCTTATTCACTAGAATCCCATTGCTTTTAGCTAGCTCATGGTTTCTCTTCTGTAACACTTCCAAAAAATCTGAATATCAACAAAATTTCTCCCAAAGATATCTCTATGAGGTGAAAGTGAGGGGAAAAAAACCCAAATTATTTCTCCAAGGATAAGGCAGAATTAATGCTTTGCAGAACAATCTGGGAAAGGGATGGGAAAAAATAGC
Organism: Vidua macroura; assembly: GCF_024509145.1. Lineage (NCBI taxonomy): Eukaryota > Metazoa > Chordata > Aves > Passeriformes > Viduidae > Vidua > Vidua macroura. The sequence continues at coordinate 51,892,316 of NC_071572.1, read as the reverse complement.
TAACAGATACATTTTATTACTCTAATGTGATTCAGATTTCTAGTTTAATAGATAATTTCTTGAAGAAATTGTTGATAAAATGCTTTATTTTCTCATTTAAAAATATTCACTTTAATACAACATGAAAGTTGGGATCTTCCTTCTATCCTACATATGAGGTACCATGTAAACATAATAGAAGGCATATCAAATTTTAGAACTCTGTGCTCTCTTGAGGAGAGAAGAAAGTGTGGACAAAAATTTATTAGCTACATCTTAAAGTAAATTGCCAGCCATGTGGGCTCTCAGATATGTACTGGGGCTTTGACCAGCCTTCTTCTTGTATCTGCAGTCTTTCTCTAATAGTCATATGCCTCTTTGAGACTGAACTTCAGTATAGAGTCTTTTAAATGACTGGTTGATTATCTAATAATTGTAAGAAAACCATTTTGTAATTAAATTTCTGAGTTATTTATATCAATATCAATATATATTATTAATATAATATCAATATATAATATTGATATTATGCAATATAGTTTCAAAAATGTTATTGGAATACTTACAGAGCAATGATGTAGAGGTTTTTTTTTTGTAGGGGTGAGAGGAGTTTTGATCCTAAAAATTATATATATAGTCTTTTTGAGATTGTCTTTAAGAACTTTTTCCCTAGGTTCTAGTTAACCTATGAACATTTTATTCAGTAATTTTGGTATTAGATATAAAATTCTGGTATATGGAAGCCTTTGTTTTCTTACTCGTAAATATCCATATAAACTGCATGTTTAGATATCAGTACTGTCCTGTTTTAAAGTCTCATAAACTTAATCTGAGTTTTTAATCTGAGCTTGGAAATTCTGTGATTTCCAGACTGCATTTTGGATCCAAGTAGCCATCCAGCCATATCTCTGCTATACAATGATAGAAAAGATTAGATAGAAAAGATAAATAAAAATGATGGTAAAAGGAGCCTGCTGACCAAACAGGAGCAGTGGGACTCCACTTGGATAGGTCAGCATATCTGCAGTAGATAATCTCAATTGTCATTGCTCATATCTACTGCTTTTGATGTTACTCTATGTCATTTATGTGACACACACACACACAGACACGCACATATATATAGTTATTTATATTATATATTAGAGTTTTCTTTTAAACCCTTATATAATATAGTTGAAATGTTGAAATATTTAATTTATATATTTGTGTAGAGTTTATATATGTCACCCTCCTACTTAAGAAATTATCTTCATTGGAATTATTTTACTTTAAATTAAACATGCATCCTTTTGAAAAGATACAAGTTCATTAGTTGACATAAATACAATTTGTCTTCTAATTTATGAAAGTATAATGATATTGCATTATTGTTATAAAGTTAATCAAGACATTAATGGGACATCTATGTTACTATTGAGTTGTTTTTTTTTTTCTTTTACTATAATGCTTGCCTTCAACAAGCTGATTATGCAGTGTAGCAATGAATTCTCTAATTAGAAAGTTATTACTACATCTATAATGGACAAGAATTCTAGCTTTGTAACTTGCATTTTTAAGATGCTTTCTTATAGAAAATAGAAATAATTTTTTTAAACTCCATATCAATAGCTACAGCAGGATCTTTAATCTGTAGGTACTTGGTCTGGCTTATTTTCTGTTCTTTTTCATCTGATGATGCATACATCCATGCATGCAAAGTAAACACAAGATGTCTTCACTTAATAACTCTGTGAGTTAATTTCTCAAATTTTTTTTGCATAGATGTAAGAAGCTTGTGCCAAGTGAAGGACTGAGAAAAATTATCAGATTTGGTTTGCACAAGAAGGAAATTTCTTACAGATTTTTAACCTTGTTTGACTTTGAAATGGACTAGAGGGATGAAATCATATTTTCTGTCAGAGCAAAAGCAGAAAAGGCCATATGATTATGAAGAAACAGAAATATGTTTAATATTAGGAAATCCAAGTGTTAACCATATTAGAAATTATGCTGCCTTTTCTTTTTCTGCTTTACCTTTAATTGGAATGTTACTTGAATCCTGGTTATCAGCAGACAAGTTATCTTCAAGTTGAATAAGTAAAATGCCTTCAACCAGAAACTGAATCTATGTAACTTTACTTATAACCTGAAGCTTCTGGTCTCAAAACTATTCATATAATTATTTTTCCAGGCTCTAGCACCATAAAAACCATGACAGGAGGCTCCCCTAGTCAAGACTTTATGATTTATCATCAGCATTACCTAAAAACTAAAATGCTTTGCTCAGAGCTGCATCTCTGTGACCTCAAGAATGCCAGTTCTGAACCTAGTCTGAGGATCACTGGTCTTAGATCCAGTCTCTGCACTTTTTCTAATTTTTATTAAATTATTATTTAATGCAAAATGCATAAAAATATCATAGGAGAACAAAAAAAAAGGATAATCAAAGCATGCCTCGTTTGCAGCTTAGTGACTGAAAATTAAGATGCTGATTCTTCATCTTTTCACTAACTGCAAAATCATGGAAAGGCCTCAGATGTCTAGCAAACATATAGGACAAAACTAAAAAAAGACTTCCACATATAGACTGAGAGTGTATCCCTGTTGAATGACTGGTATCAGCAGGAAGTTGGTAAAACACGACCTAAACGGTCTAGGAGCCATGAACAGAGCATTTTCCCACAGTGAGTGCTTTTGATTGCATTATTGGTTGGACTTTTGAACCCACTTCCAAACAAAAGAATACCCCTGTAGGACTTACCAAACAAGGATGCAGTTCAAGGAAGTTCATAGTTACAGTACTCAGTATTTACTGAGTATGCGAAAACACAGAAAAGCTTGGCAGGTTCTGGTACTAACCAGGAGCTGATACCTGTAGTGGAATATAGAAATAAGTAGGTACCTAGAATGTCTACCTAAAATGTGAGGATTTTTAAATTTTTCTATAAGGTTATGTCCTTACACAAGTATTTTATTGCTGTTAAACCTTTCATCACCTTCTCTTGCTCAGCAGCTGGTACAACCCTCTTCTCCCAGGAGCAGAGGTGTAAAAAAACGGTAGTCACTTGGAATATAGATGCATTAAACTGAACCACAACTTTTTACCTCTGAAATTAACTATAAAGAAATACTCTTTCCATTAGAATTTTTAAATATAAAAAATATTATTTCATTTTAATTTATTGTTTACTTACATTCTATACAGTGTGGAGGAAAATTAAGCAAGAAATTAATCACAAAAATGGCAAATGCTGTCATATTTCTGAGTTTGTGACCCCACTTTATTTAGTTATGTGAAGTAAGAATTTCATACCCAAAGCTCCTAAAGCTTCATTTTCTTCTCAGGTATTTAGGCAATTCACACATATTAAAGGCATTTCAATGGAATTTTTATGGATTAAAATGTAACTCAAAGGGACCAAGGACCAAGAACTACAGCAGAGGTTCATGCCATGCACAGATATTCTAAAACTGACACTAGAGAATCATAAGAGTACACCTGAGACAAAAAAGGTGATGCTGAAGAGCATTCAGTGTTACATTTTCCTTTCTGGGAAATGGATTCCCTAAAATATTGGATAGCCTCCACTAAAACAGCAGAGGAATCAATCTAGGAAATTACAGAACAGCAAGTTTAAATTCAATAGCTAGTAAATTGCTAGAACATTTATTAAGGCAGTCAGTATGTAAGCATCTAGAGGAAAGTAAGGTGATAAAACGTAGCCACCATATAGTAGTTGCAGAGAAATCATGCCAACTTAACTATGTCTTACTTTTATAAGCCTTACTAAATTAAGGAAATGTTGGCAACACACAGTAGATCTCAAGCTAAAATTCTGTGCAGTCTTCTCACACCGTGAATTACCATTCTCACATAGCAATTAAAACACAAGGAGGTTGAAATACTGCATTATGAACATACAACCCACATTAAGATGGACATAAACAGATAATGATTACACTTCATTCCTAGATGGCAGAACTACTAATGGAATAATTTTGTCATATTTTTTTTTCTAATTTTTCCTCATTGTATAGTGGTAAGTGAAGAGCCTCTGTATTTGAACTCAAAGGGAAATGCTTTATACATACAAGCATTTTCTGTTTTTTTCAGCTTAATAAAACCCCAAAGTAGAATCTTTATCTCCAGTTTCCACTCACTTGGAAGAGAAGTAAGTATAATTCACATTTTACAGAGAACAGAGGCAAAATCAACTCATGAACCACTTTGTAATATTGCTAACACAGGGATGAGACAGCTGCCCAGCTCACTGTTGCTGTCTGCATCAAGTACAATGGACTGTATTTACATGGAAATAAATAAGAGCTTATAAATAAAAGTCTCTCACCCCCACTAATGATTGTCTGTGAATCTGAGAGGTCTTTAAGTTTTAATAAATGGAGGTAAAGGATGTATATTCCTTGGATACTGTGGGACTGATAAAATATACTATTGTTTGTTGCAGTTGATCTCCTTTTTGCTGCTGCTTTCCAGAAAAAAAAATTCCTAGAAACAAGAACTTAGTGAAGAGACAATCCATATTTCTACAAAGAGCTGAGAAGTTTTTTTTCAGTTCTGCATATTCCAGGCCTAAGTTAAGCCTTTTTTTTTTCATGTCTGTTCTTTTACACTTAAATTCTGTGCACTTTATTCAGTTGCGAAGGCTTATAATTCAGTCTTAGCATTGTTCCAGTCTGAAAAATCAAAACACACAAAAACACAATGCAGAAACACACATTGTACGGGGGTAAAATCTAGCAGAAAATGGAGATCTGTCCCAAGTGGGAGGTAATAAGGTTAGTTAGAATGCAGCCTTCTCTTCACCTGCTGCTTTGTGCAACACTTACCAGAAGGCATATTCGTTTTCATATAGTTTCAGGCCTGACCTGTCTCTGTGTTAAATTCAAACTTTGCTGAAGTTCAATTTCAGACACTAAATCACTGCAGGATGAACTAGTCAAGAAAAACTCAGCAAAAGGCACTGGATTTTTGTGTATTTATCTCTCCCAACTCTCTCAAATAAAACACCTATGAGTACACATTCAGAAGTAGCACCTGACACTAATCTAGGAAAGAAATGACACTAAGATTCTTAAACAGCAAAATCCCTTCTCCTACAAGGAAGTAGAATATAATGAGAGCTTGGAAATAGAGACCTTGGATAGATATTCAGGGACTGAGATATGGATGGAGATATGGATGTATGCAATCTCATTTTGTCACACACTGTGCTGTTGAGTTTACTTTTACAACAGAGGCTAGTAATACCTGCTGAGATGTTCCAGATCTTCCATCTGGCCAGAAGGGAACTGGCCCTTCTAAGACTGTGTGTCACATCTCTGAACTGCTGTGGTACCCAAATGAATCAAGCCAGACTTATCTTTATATATATGTATGTATAGTTCACCTATACACCAAGGAAATAAATAGGCAGTCTAGGGTACAATCCACCTCTTCTCAGTTAGACATCTAAATATGTCAGACAAATCATACCTCAGTATTTCCTATTTCCTCTATCTCTCACTTGGAACTTATTTTGATCACATTCCTTGGAGCTTCATAGCAGCACTTTTAATGCAGTATTTCTGACTCACCTTTGCCTCAGAAAATGTGAAGTTTGCTCCAGGCTATAATACATTTGTTTTCTGAACTGACATTCTAGAAATACTAGCTTTCCAGAGCTGATTTGGGCATCCATCCAACAGTTTGTCATGCGGCATAGAAGTACCTGACCTGCTGAAGGTACTTTGTATTCAGATCATTTAATCACATTTTGTTTTAAGTAAATTAGCCCACTGGTCCCTCACATGTTATATCCATTACCTAGATTCATCTTGCAATGTTAGTGCTGTTAAATTGCCAGTAGCTGCTCTTATTCTCTTTGAGGTTATTAGGACTCAGACAGCAATTAAGCAACATGTCGACTGCACTAGTGTTTCAATATACAGTACGAGAGCTTATAAGAAGATTGAATAGGAGCTCCTGACTAACAGAGCATGTGGCTACATATTATGTTGTAGAAGCCAGAATATGAAATCATTTTCCCAGGACAATATAGTAAATAAGTTACAATATGACTTGACAAAACTTCAGAGTACGTACCGCAAACATTCTGCTCTGAATTTTGCAATGAAAATTGATTCGTTAGCAATTAGGACTAGAATTTGTACCACTTGCATGTCTCCTCAGGTAAAGCTCATTCTCTTTCATCTCTTCAGGTGATGTACCTATTGCATCAAACGCAGGATTATGCATTAGGGTTGTTCTGTCCAATCTGTGGGAAAGAGCACTCTGCAGCTGTGTATTTATCATGTAAATACACTACATTTGCAAATACTCCACAACTGACCTTACAGAAATATTTCAGCAGTGATTTCAAGAGTGGATGTTCCTTCACAATGAACCCTTATGCAAAAAGTGATTGTAAATTCAGGCTGTATTTGATAATCAGTGCTCTGGTAATTTTGACACATGGAAGGTCCACTGTTGTTTATCATATAAACCAAATATTTTTGGGTTTTAATATTTAATTGCCAGTATAAAAATTGTAATTAAATAATCAAAGAAGGAACGTAAAAATTAGCCTTGACTGTGAGAAAGCAAAACACATTTAATGTGTTCAGAAAATGCTTTACAGTTCCATCAGCTCTTCCATGACTTTAGCCATGTGGTAGCTCATAATAGCATGGTTCAGTTGCTTAAACACAAGCACTATGTGACATCACTAGAGTGTCCTACTTCCATTTTAGCTGCCATTTTGGAGGTTCTCTGCAGGTAGTGTCATATCTGCCAGTTCTGTGTAGATTTTTAAAAGGAAAAAAAAGGGCTTCTTGATTAATATGTCTATTAGATATTTTAAAGTGATAAAAGGGAAGTAAATCCACTCATAAAAATGCTGATATAGATATTATTTGCTGTTAAGCTTCGTAGCTCATTGTTAACTATCTTATGTCTAGAATGCTCTTGAAAGACAAATTTTATAATATGAAATTTTTACTTTATTCATGTATTAACAAGCAATTCAATAATACATATTTGTCCAACTTACAATAGTATTACATTTGTGGTATTTTAAGTGCTGGTTGGATTTTGACAATACCTTCAAGATAATAAGATGAAAATAACTTGACAAATATTAATTTGGCCTAATAGTATCTCTGGCATAGGAAGAAATTAGGTTTTTCCCTGTTTAAAAAGAGTCATTAAGAAATCTCTCACTCATGGGAAGAGATTAATCTCACCTAAATTAAGACATCTGAAATTTAAGTGTGTAGCTTAAGCTGGTTTTCCTGGCTCCCTCTGCAGTCATCAGAGAGCCATTCCTCCTACCTGTGTTAAAAGCAAACTTGTGATCCGGAGGACCTTATTTCTCTCTGTGATTAGAGAGATTCTAGATGATCTTGAACAGGGAGGGGGGGACCTGATCCCAGTAGCAGAGAATCTGTTCTATACTGCGGGGGCATGAGACACTTCTGTAAACTGCTGGAGATCCTTGAATAGTTTTCTCACACTCAAGAAAAAGGCCTGTGTCAGGAAAGAGATACTTTCCTCATGTAGCTGAGCTTGGTAACCAAATGATCCACTCTTCATTCTCCTTCTTTCCAAGACATCATTGCCAAGGAGTTCCATATGGCTCTGGCACACTCTGTAGGAAGTTCTGCCGTGTGGTTTGTATACACTGGATTTCACCTGCATTTATAAGGGGATTGCTCATTCTTTTAATCCCTATAGAGTACCTCCAGCATAGTTAATTCTCTCAGGTTCTGGATACTCTACTCCATAGTGTTCTATGCATCTTGGTTCAATAATAGACCATCCTTGAGAAAATACCTTTCCCTCCCACTTGATAGGAGTCACCTCCAGAGGATGAGAGTTTCTGTACTTTTCCCAATCTCCTTGTCAATGCTGGGACAGGGATCCCAGCTGCTTGGCTTCACTACCATAAAAGGCTCTCTTGCTATTTAACCTTCTTTTAAATATGGAGACTGAAATACTTCTGATGGTAGTACATAGAATGATAGCCTAGTTGCTTGATGGCCCATTTAGATCTCTTGCTTTTGCAGCTAAGTGCTTCTCTTAAAAAAGCTAACTTAGTGAGAAGTGAAGCATAGTTTTTCTTCTATTTGTTAAGTACTTAATGCTTAAAGGTCTGAACAATTATCCACAGGCTCCTCTATCTCAGAAATCTGACATGCCAACACATCCTTTATAATACAGCAGTTCCACAAAACCAGTCTTTTCCTGAAAAGTACAAATATCCCTTTACACTCAGAAGAAGGTTGAGAATTGAGTAAGCATGATGCTTCATATAGAATCTCTCAGTATTAATAAATAAGTGCAAAATACATGACTAGGATATTTCTCCCTTCCTTTAAGATATAAGCCTACATAAAAATTATTTTGCTGTTGAGCTTCTTCCTTGTAGCTTACCCTTAGAACCTCAAAATGGTTTCTAGTTAAAAATAAAACACCTCTTGGGCTGTAAATATAAAAAAAGGCAAACTGTAGCACCCACCTTCTGTAAGTTAGATGCAGGAAAGTGTTGGATATTTGTTAATGTCTACTATCTGGTACACGACTTTGGTGTTCACTTTGGATAACACAAGCTCCTGTGAAATGAACATCTTTTCAAAGAACCAACCTTGTTTCAAGAGCCATGGAGTTACATGCTGCAGGGATTGCAACCCTGAGATAGCCACACACTGTGTGCATCCTACACAGGTAATACATACCATTATTTGAGATTCTCTTCCGCAAGCAAGCAAGACACAATAACTACTATTCCACATGTACAGTAAAAAACAAATTATTTGGAGATTTAAAGTAGAGCTAAAATCACATCCTGCAGCACTGGTGCACTGCAGCTCAAATAAAGAAGGAAAAGGAACTTAAACTGTCTGCCTGGAGAAAACATTCTCATTTGAGGGCTCAGTAGAGGACTGAAGCACCTATACTTAAAGAATTTAACAGGATATAGTCAATAATTATATTGGTGATGAGAAAAAGATAGCACTTTTATGGAGTGCAGTAAGAGTTGACCTAAACATTGTTGTATATCTTCTGCTGTTTTGCAAGAACACAGTCCTAAATCAATGCTGAACTTGCAGAAATTCTACAAATTTACCTTAATTCAGAAGTTGATAGCGATTGTAGAATGTTTACAGCCATTAATAAGTTGCTGAACGAAAGAAAATTATTTGCAGCAGACAAGTGATTTTCAATGAAAAGTTAAGGAACAATTCTTAAGTCTGAAGGGACATATCATACATAGCATGCAAAATTAAGAAAACACAAATAATCTACTAAATGTTTATGCTTCCATTAAATATGTATTTGATATTACTGTTTTGATTTGGACTGCTACTGAAGATGGCAAGGGGTCACAACAGTATCAGAAAATCTGTTTAACAACAAACACACCAGGAGAAGAGCAAGGAGTAGGGAACATTACAGATTGTATGTTTTTATTATGAAACACAGTCTCACAGTGCCAATTATTGTTGGTTCAAGGACAAACACTGTGCAAAGAAACTGGGACATACACAGAAAAGATGTACAGGTCAGTGCAAAAAGCACCTCATGGGGACAATACCTGAGAATTCCAGAATCATCATCTTGCAGACGACAGCACAGAGTCCATGGAGAATACCTTAACATCTACACAGCTGTTTAATTTAGAAGTTATTATTTGAATTCCTTTGCAAGTGAAAGCAATGCAATATAAAATTGAGCTTTATGCAGAGTCCTCTGCTTCTTATAATCTCATGGCAGGTTTGTCAGAGACTACTTAAGAAGGTGAAATTGCAGAAAACTTCAGTGTTTCTTAAACATATACTATGAAATCCCTTACTCCCCTGAGTGTTATACTGGTGAAGGTAACATATAACTGTAAACAACATATGTTAAATCCTTATGTTGTGAAATGAGGAGGTCATGCATTATTTGGTACAGGAAATCTGAGATTCAGTTGGACTGGCAAAGTGTAATGTGTTTGCAGGTTTGAAAATAACTATGGACTCCAGCCCAAAACAAAAATAACTGTTCTCAGTGTTTATACAATGTAAACTATCTTTAGAATGGTATCAAAACCACAGACATCATCAAGACATATCAGCATAATGTAATTGTGACAAAAAGGCAAACAGGATAGGTTGGGTGTATTAAGCAAAGTTCCAAGAGCAATAGAAAAGTATTAATGTCATCATTCAAGTCAATCTGGATGTCTCTTTATGCCATAAAGTCTCTATGGATTTACTTTTTTTTTTCCGATTAGAAAAGGGTTAGTTGTCTATGTGCCTGAATCAATCTATAATTCAAAAATTACACACTTTTTAGTAATCAGAATGGATTTGTATTGTAAGCATACATTGCTGTTATCAGAACCATTTTTGAAGTGGAGCTCAGAAAATTTATTTTTCATCTTTTTGATTTGCATTTTTAGTTCATAAAACAAAATGATGCTTTCCAGGTTTCCATCAATTATGTCCAGGATTTCCTATGGGTTAACTAAACCATCTCAAATTACAATCATGGACAAATTAATATAATCTAAGAAATTTTCACTCCTCAGAAACTAGTTATTTCCCTTTTCTCTGAAGTATAGTAATTGATCCAATAGATAATCTTGGCCTATTTCAGTGCAAAGCCGAGCACAGTAGCTTAGATCATCACCAGAGCAAAGATCATAGTATGTAGCATCACCGACTCAGTGAATAATGATAGTTTAATGAATCTTATAACTCTTTTCCTTCTCCAAGCTGCTCTGGCACATGAAGGTATGAAGACTTTGCTGATAAAGTCACATAAGGAAGAGGGAGACAGTATTTTCTTTCATTGTATGGATGTGGTTTCAGAATAGTAACTTTTAGGAAATTTTACAGCATACATGGAGGACTCTCAGTTAAACAAACCCATTTACTCCACATTTGCACTACTAACATCAATAGTAAATTGCATTTCACTCATCATGAAGATTTGCTTTTGAAGGGCGAATATACCTCTTCTTCCTTGTAAATCATTATCCATAGAGAAATTACTTTTTCAATGGAACTTTGTGATCTCCTGTAGCAGATGGGAGAAAATGTCCTCCAGAGAAGGTGTACAAACTAGCTAAGAATGCAGCATATTCTGTATCGTGATAGAAATGCTGTAATAATGGATTTGCAATTTTTGTGTGAGACTTTACTTGGTAAGAGCCTTTCAGATGTAAGGATTAGATTCATTTAGGGGATATACTGAAGGCCTCCCAGAGACTTGCCTGTTTTCTATTACTGTGGACATTTAGGACCCTACTAGAGCAATAATACATACAAATAAGTAAGCTTTGCTTGCTTCTAACCTGTGACTATGTACTGCTAGTATTGATACAGCTGTCTTCATGTCTTCATTTTGAGAAAAAGGAAAAGAATTCTTGCCCTTGTTTCACAATCAGATAAGATAAGCCATAGTGGTCTCAAGGTCTTGGACTAGACTAGGTCTAGACTTACTCTTTTACCCCAGTATTCCATTCCTCTCACTGTTGAGTTTTCCTAGGTTTTAGAGCTGGCTATGGATGCTATCTAATCAAGTTCTTCTCAAAATTTATTCTTTGTGGAAGCTTCTTGAAAACTCCTAACTGTAGCAGTAACAATACATAGTGAAATACATCCATGTCTCACCTAAGATAAATTTAGGATACAACCAGTATGAATATTTGATTGTGGGATGCAAGAGATGCTTTCAGGTTCCTTAGCCTAGAAGTTGACACAAAAGCATAATGAGACAGGAAAAAGTCTGTGTGCACTGGGAAACAAACTGCTTTTCTGAAGTCACCAGCTTTCAAGACCATCTTCTGAACATGTTTCACCAATGGCTGTTACATTTTTTTCTGTTGTAGACTTTGAATACATTACAAAGATTAATTTATCCTTTGTGTGGGAAAGGTATGGTATGAGTATATAAAGGAAAATAAAATTTTCTTAATTATAGCATGAAATGCTGGGAAAGTTTAAGAACTAAGGTGACAGCATCTGTGAGTCTGTTTTTCTACTAAATAAAATCTACAGTACATACTTTTAATTATATCATATTTAGTTTTTGTAGTGCAATTGCCATGATTCTCACAGTAGTAGCTGAAGAATGTCTTACTTTTTAAACTGAGATATGCAAACTTGATTTTCTTGTAATTGTGCTGCACTTACTATGCAATTACATAGTAAATAAGTTATGAAAAAAAAAAAACTACTGGCAAGTTTCTTTGTAATCTATTTAATCCAAATCTGGATCATGAGAGAGTGACAGAACTCAGAGCATCTCAAGGATTATCAGATGTCAGCTGCTTTGTTGCAATTATGGTAAGAGTGGGATGCAATTGAGCTCTAAATGTGAACTTATTACATATTAGAAATATTGTAATTGTAATTTTAAAAGATGCTGACAACAAAAAAACCATCCAAATGTTTTTTATATAAAGGCAGTCTAAATATTTTGTGTTTTAGTAACTGTAATAAATATTTTTACAGTTAAATCCCATGTGAATTTAATATAGTTGCCCCTCAAGATTTTGAGGTGAGGTATTATCTTTTAAAAAATGCATGGTTAAAAAGTTAACTATGCTCTTTCTTTAACCCTACCGCTCTTTCCTTGATCAAATTTTTATGTATGTCTCTTAAAAAAACCAAAACAACCAAAAGCAAAGTAAATAAATGAACCAAATAGCAATGTAAGTTCATGATTACCTCTAAATTCAGCATGACACAATTAAAAAATACCAACATGATTAAAGATAAACTCCAATGTTATTTTCTCAGTTAGGGTTTGGATGGAACAAAGTATTCCTTAAATGCTCCTCTGCTTAGGTCAAGATTTCTTCGGACAGAAAGATTGGTTAACTGGTGTAAAGCAAATGTGATAACTATCCTAGTGAAACAGCTTTGATGGACATACTGGAGACTTTTGTGCTGGCTTCTAACTTAAACCCTGGCCATTCTTAATTTCCTTGAGTCCTAACAGAATCCAGGCATTTTTACTTACTGGGATCTTTATAAGCACTCTCCAAATAAATGGAATTCATTTCACCTAAATTTGAAGTATTTACCACACAGTCTGGTAAAGCTAAAGTAATCATCTTGGTTTCCCTTTCCAGTCAATGGGAAGAAAAAAACAGTTCAAAAGTATCACCTATTTTGCAAACCAATTTAAAGTTTAGATGCATTGTCCTTCAGGTGTTTTTCTCCATTTATTTTGTGTAGATAAATTGATTCATCTTAGAAAACTAGCAACAAACCTGTAGATACTGAACTTAATGTGAAATGAATCCCTCATTTTTTCTCCAGCGCACTCTTCTGAGTCCAACTTTAGCCAATATTGGTCCTTTAAATATGCACACAGGAAAACAAATTCATATACTTTCTAGATGGTCCCCCAAAGAGTTTATTCACTGCAACAGAGCACTTGGGCAGTTCATGTCACTGTACTGTTCTGCCCAGGATTTTTCTGTGTAGTTCAAGGCGTTTCCTCTGATACAGAGAATTCCATTTCTATGTACCATAAAGTCTTTATACTCACTTCCATCTCTATGTTCAGGCCATTTTTTCTGACCTGGATTTATTTTTGTTTTAAAGACAGTCACCTCACATGAAAATTTTTGGGTTCCCTCCCTCCTACACATTTTTTCTGTTTAGGTTCCAGTTGCATAGGTGCCATCCTTGACTTTTAAGGTACATTTAGCCTTTTCTCTTTATTTTATTTACTTAAAATAAATCCCACTGAAATCAAAGGTATTACTTTTTGAATAAGATACCATGAATGAAAGTAACAGAATTTGTCCTAGAGTAAAATTTCTTGAAGAAATCTTTGAGGTTTTTCAATAGCACTTTAAAAACAAAGTACTGAACATAATGTATAATAATGTAAATTCCATCAAACACTGTCATTAACATTTAGCAATCTTGTTTATTCAAGTCAATCCATCTATATATACAAATTTGATATTTGCCTTTTTAAAAATGTAACATGCCTAAGTGCCCATAAATCAGATATGACAATCATTGTTAAAGCAATCAATAGTAAGGAATATGCATTAATTCAAATAATATTGATAGCCACATGAACCTGCATCAGTCTTCTGTAAAATAAGAAAAATGATACATCTTTTTTAAATCAATATTTTCCTTTTTATGTCATTCATTTGAAGATTATCAATAATACATTACTTTATACTTTATGTGTCAGTTGCCTTACTTCTAAATGTAGAGATATCTTGAAAAACTATTGAAGTGAGGCAAAAGAAAAAATTATCAAAGCAGTGACCTGCTAAAAAGCTTACACTCATCCATTGTATTGTGGGTATTCATCTGAACTAAAATATGTATGGGCAGCATTACTGGTTGGATATATTATTTATGACTCAGACCACGATAACAGATGCTTGTATACCACATTTGTCCTGGAGTTAAAGAGCAAGAGGAACAGTAAGAGAACTCAGTATTGCCTTTATCTATCTTCAGACATTAGAACCATGAAGTTAGGCAGGTGTGCAGACCAAAGTGGAAATACAAAATGTAGAATTACAACATCCATTCATCACAAAAGAAACATTTTAATTGGTTATATCTGGAAAATATCTACTTGACAGTCAGTTTCTCACTTTTCACATAAGTGCTTTGCTGCTTGGATGCCTAATCTTGTTTAGTATAGGGAAAGTAATTTGACATGAAAGTACCTAGATGGCTGCCGAAAATTAATTGCCAATTAAAAAAGAAAAATGTTTGTGCTACTCTATAAACAAGCCAACATATAAACCTTTCAGTCTTGTTGCTTTATTTATGTCTTTGTAGATCTGGTTTCAAGCTATTTGCATACAATTTACAAATTCATATTATAATTCTCCAGTATATTTATGATTTTATAGTTGTATATATTTTACCTCTATGAAAAATATTTATTTCTTTATGCTTCTGTTGCTTATTATTTAACAAAAACATTTCATTACATTTGATAGTTTATGTCTCTTCCTTAGAATATGGCATTTTTCTTTGTAGGGCTCAGAAAGAGAGGTTTATTTTTCCCCACATTGAAACAAAAAAGCCAAACCTCAAAACTATGAACTCCTGTCTCTTACTTCCCATAGCGTCCTCAGTTTTCTTTCAAGCAAGGATGAATACCCCAATGATTCAAAGTATAAAGGTTAATCTGAGTGGAAAATGAAGGCTTTAACAGAATTGTAAAGCTTAAGGACTCCTTTCAGCACTAAAGAGACTTTTGAAAGTGGCTGAGCCATAGAAATTTCATGAGTACCATGGAATGGCCTGCTTAGATCCAAAATACAATTCAAATGGCACAGCTGGCTGAATCCATGAGTAGAAATGGATATTGACTTCCATTCTTTTCCTTCTTCTCCTCCCAAAATTAATTTTTGACACATTGGGTAGATTGTGTGAATCAATGTTATGTCCACAAAAATGTTAGCAATTATGTATAGAATAGATTACTGAATAGCATAAATTTAAAGAAATAATAGAAAATTAATAGAATTTCAAATCTCTTATTATTTTTAAACTGTAACTTAAGCATATCTCTTTTAAATTTTAAAAGTTCTTGATTTTTTGGAGTTTGTTAATTTTGGTTTTTTTTGTTTGTTTTTAAAATTGAAATGTATTCCCAGTGAGTAAAATTCAGCCACTTTACCTTACATTAATAAATCGGAAATATCTATGGTTGTTCAAAGCTATTGCTTCTTATATTAACCTTTCAGTTCAGTCTTCAAGTCCACATGAGTGAGGGAAGTAATTTGCTAAAGCCAATCCAAAAGCCAGATTTTAATGTGGGAGGGAAAAAACCCTCAAACCAACCAGACCAAACCAGAAAAAAACAATACAGAACAGAACAAAACCCATACCCACAAAGTTTTCAAGAACAGGTTTTGATAATTGCAAATCTCTTAGCAAAATATGAGTCCAAGACACCTGATCTACAGATTTAACCTACATGGAAGATTGATTGCAAATACTTTGGGGAGATTTTTTCAAGTTAAAATTATACAATAGGAAATTCCTGTGCACACTTAAACATTGCTCAGTTTTCTCACAAAACCTATGGTCCCGTGTGAAAATCAATAGTGTGGAGATAATGTCAGGGTCACTCACTATGACTGTGCCAAACAGCTCTGTAATCCTCAAAAACTAGACACCTACAATAGTCACCACTCAAGGCATGAATTAACAAACAGTGACCTGTCTTATTTTTCTTTTCTCTTTCATTTAGAATTATAAGAATAAAAATAATAATAAGTCATATGTAGATTTTATTCAGTGCAATTTTTTACTGGAGAAGAAAGCTAATAAAGAATATTAATGTAACAGTTTTTAATGTCAACAAAAATAATCTATATTAAATATAATATCTCATTATATTTGATATTTTCAAGTATTTGTTGATATTATGCCCATTTTGTCATTCTCATTTGTAGTCCCTTAAAAGATAGGTATCATAAAGGTTACAGAAAGGCCTGTCAATGTGAAGTTATCAAAAACCTCAAACAAATGTTTTCAAATCAGTTCTCAGAACTTAAGAAATATTCAAATTGAAATGCATTTGCCATTAGTAAGGCTTCCAAAATATTTTCATTTAAAATTAAATATTTTATTAATATGTAACTAATTATCCTATTTTGGTTTTCTTAAAAACACATTATATAAGTAATACTTAATACAGGCTTTGACTCATTCACAGTTCTATAATATGGATCTCTCAGAAAGTATTGGGCAATAGTGTATCTGTCTTCCTTTTCTAATATGTGATAACAGAGAAACAAGTAAAATTGACAAGTTAATAAAATCTTGAATTATTATATACACAGCCATAATTAAAGAAATAGAGACCTACACAATTTTCAATAGGTGACTACTTTGGTCTGTGAGCAGGGGATAAGTGCAGTGATATTCCTGTACAATATTCCATTACATTAGGTATTTGCACCCCAAACTTTTATTTGACTCCTCCAGTTGACTCTAAAAAATATTAGAAATTTTACATTTTTTCCCTCTTTAAATTATACACAACAAAGTATGGGCTGCTGTTTTTACTGTCCCACAAGCATCACAAGACCCTCAAGTTATTTATCACAAGACACATAGAAAAACACAGGATATCCAGAGGTGCAACACAAACTCCATGTTCCTTCATTTCAGTTATCTACTGCAGCTTTTTGGTGATTCCTGTCACTAAAATCAACAGGATAACCAGGTAGCCATAGATGTCAGTAGGAATAGCATTTGAAAGAGATTTATCTTCTCCATAATAATCCTCACAGCTGAGGGCATTTTTAAGTTGATTTACTATCTTTTGGTCTTTTTTGTTTCCTTATTTCTGTGAGGAGTTGTATCAAACATTGTAATAAAAACAGTCAAACATAAAGTATCTACCCCTTACATACTTAAGAGATTACTGTAGTCTGTGCTTTTGGACACAGATCTAGACACAAGATTTAGACTTAATTATTTTAGCTTCCCTCTAGCAATGGAGACATATATCCTGAAAAGCTCCAATTACTTCAAATAAACACCAGAATTCTCTCCGCTATATAGGTCACCCTTCACTTGCTCTTAACTAACTGTAGAAAGCAGTTCAAAGTCCTCTGTGACTGACCTGCTTAAGATATCCTGCCTTTCTGTGGCCCATAATACTGTGTTAGGTTACTTCCCACTGGAACAATAACATAGCATATTGCAAAAGAAATCTTGTGAGAGTAGTGAATCTCTCCATAAAGGGGAATTCAGCAATAAACCTCACCTGTGGATTCATTTGCCCGCTAACAAATTTTCAGTTTTCATCTCAAAGCTTTTTTCTCATGTTTTATATGGAAATAACAACCTAGCCATCCTTAGCTGCACCTATGCAAACAAACAAACAAGTGAAAAAACAAACACATCCTATCAAAATGGTAAACACAGTCCTTTCCTAGGATAGAAAAGAAGCAGGAAGGAGTTATATTTTCATGAAAGTACTTAATAGAAATACTGACAGAAATTAACATATGCCATTTTACTGACAATGTAAAATAAGCATTGGTTATATAAATAATTTAGAAAATCATAGGCTAAACTTATTTATAGATCACACAGAAGTAGTTGTTCTTGTGAAATCTTCAATAAGTTATCTTTTCCTGAGCATAATAATGTTGTAAGAAAATAACTGCCAGCAGCATCTGGTACATCCATTTCAATTTCTCCCTGAAAGTAGAAATTTTAAAAGCAGGTTCCATTTTTTTATCAATTGTTAGTATTTGCTTTTCTCAAAAATCTACTTGCTTATTAAAAGTTTGGAGCTGAGCCACAGTCTAGCAGTTCTATTCTCACCTTCTTGTCCTACATCCCAGGTACTTTTATAATTCTCCATGAACTGGATTGAGTAGCTCAATACCTTTCTATATTGGTTCTATAGTTATATTCTTAAAAAACATTCATCAGCTGAGGATACCTTTCAGTTCTTAAGTGTTTGGTGATCAAATTCCTTAGACATTGTAGTGATACAAGATATATAATCAGACCAACATAAGCTTCACACTTACAGAATGTCTGTGAAAGAATGTTCCACTGAAGAAATTATTTTTTCAGTAGTGTCAAATCAAAACTGCGCCAACAGTACCACTTCATGTTTCAACCTTCTGTGTTCTTATCATGTCACATACTGAAAACCGAGATAAGTAACTCAGCAGTCATCACTGTATTAAACTTTTCAAAGAAAACAAAATATACAATTTAGATAAAGCAATGTATACACATTTGCACAGATATTTAAACTTGAAAAATACAACCAATTATCAGTCAATAATTTTACAGCTGTATTGACATGACATTGAAGGACTGATCCTTTGTTTCCATGATGAGTATGCTTAGATATATGTAAATATGTTTTTTTTTCCACTTATCCTTCTGGTGGAATAATACCTGGTTTTGAATCAAGTAAATAAGCTCCAAGTATATTTTAGTGTTCTGTTCCATGCTAGCTATCAGAATGAGCAGCAGCAAAGGTGGAACAGTTAAAATCTAAATGGTTTTGAACTTTTTAATTCAATACTGGGGTTTTTACAAAGGAGTAAAAAAAGTCTCAAAGTTTTACTTAAAAGGAAGTGCTGCCTATCTTTAGGAAAACTGACTTCTGATGCCAGCAAAATAATCTTCAGGCCTGGGAAGTTTCCATCAAGGTACATATGCATTTCTCTTGGTCTTTCCATTGACCATGTTTCCTAATTTGTGATACTCACGAGAAATATTGTCTTGAAGTGACACAATTCACATTTATTTATGGATAACATATGCCCAGAAAGGAGAAAAATCAGAAGCTGCTGATTTTAGGAATAGTTTTGTTGATATATTGATCATGGGGGTTTTTTCTTTTCTTTCATAAACTCTGTGACATAGCAACTAAGAGAAAAATTGCAGAATTTTTTCCACTTTTATCACCGCTTTCAAATAAGCCACTCAAAGTCCCTGTCTCAGTTACACACTAAATGGAAGAAATTATGTTCCTGCTTCCTAGGCCTTCTCCATTGAACCCTACTAAAGAAAGACTCTGAAACACAAAAAAATTAATAGAGCCAGCCAATAAAGGCTCTTAACAAATATTTAGAAATTTTAGATTATATTTGCAATAAGAAAGAGCAAAAAAAAATTACAAACTTTGTTCATCAAACCCTCTGTTTTTAAAAACTGTGATTTCAGGGCACACAAGGGATGTAATGCAACAAAATTATTCAGGCAAGTGCTTTAAGAACATTTTTAGTGGAACTGTTACAGCTGCACTGGTGCAGAGCTCTGTGTAGCCTCATCACTTGTACTGAGCTGCAAGGTTTGTGAGTTTGGGCCTGGCACCATGTCCATGGCTGTACTGCTTCTCCTGATCCCAAACCTGTTTGTTTGCTGTTGATACTGGTAATGCCAACACTGCCTTGCATACAGAAACTACTGATTGTCTAAAGCTCTCCTTGTTAACAGAAAAGCATACAGTGAAACTTCTGACAATATGTGTTAAACATCATTGACTGTCATGTCATCAATCCTTCCCTTAGAAAATGCAACACATAGCTCTGATGTTGTTTTAATAAACAGAGGTAAAATTCAAATCACTATAAAACTTATTTTTCTTGCAGAGTAGTCTGACTTTGTTCTAGATAGCAATGTGACTAAAGTGAAAAAAAAAAAAAGGGCTAGTTTTTAATGAGCTGTCTCAATAGTATTCATCAAAAAGCAAGCTCAGGATTCATCAAAATCAAACATGTTTATTTGTGTAAGCTGTGGTATTAAGCGGAGCACTTCGTGCCTTAGTACACAACTGATGAGAAATCATGAAGTACGAGTGTGTTTCTGCTGTAAAATGTTTGAAGCAGCAAGTCCCAGCTCAGGTGTAAGGTGCAATTTAAAACACTATCTTCTATTTAATCTGTACAAAATTCTTCCATACTATCTCTTTCTCACATTACTATTTAACTGTCAGTACTTACAGTTATTATTATTATTTTACTGTTAATACTTAAAGTTTTTCCCATACAAAATATGACTTGGGATATTTGTGATAGAGATGATTTATTTATGTATCATATTAGTCACTTCTAAGGTAAATAATCAATGCTATTACCTTTTGAGTTTTATTTGTATTCTGAAATCACATAGTTCTAAATCATAGCCTCTATTTCTAATATCAGTCATTGAACATGTGTTTTTTTTACATACTAATTTAACTAGAAAGGCCTGCTATACATTTCAACACATTTCAGAGACTGAAAATATTTCAGAAACTAAATTATATATTTTACTCAAACTTTAGATGAGCAAGTGTTTTGATATTGAAGTTTTCCCCATAACCTTCTTGTACTAGATTGCTTTTCTCCTGTATACCACAACCATGTAGCCCCTCAACAGCTCATTGAAATAAATAATCTCAGAGTTCCTATAACGTATCAGGATTCAGTGTCCATGTTGCCATAATAGCTGAAACATTCACCTCAGCCTCAGTTTCCAACAGAGAAGTTTCCCACAGAACTGCCTGAGAATACACCTTGGCTAACAGGTCTCCAAAAAAAAAAAAAAGTGATTCTCACAGGTCCTCCTTCAAAAATGTTAAAAAAATTATTAGTAAAATCACTAGGTAGGGAATAAATGCAATTTCTATAACCTATTTCATAGATACTGACTGTGTTTGAATCCTTCCTCTGTTCTTTTACAGTTACCAGTGTTCTTCTCTCCCTTCCTAAGTATAGTATCTACTTCTACACAATTATTTGAGATAATATGAAATTATTTTAGAATTAGTATAACTAGGCTAAGCTGTGCATTCTTACTTTTCACTGTATATTTAAAAATTCCCTAAAGAAAATGGCATATTCACAACAAATGAGGAAAATGTAAACCATCATCAGGCAGAAAATGAGCTCAGTTCAAGATTCTCACATTCTGGAGGAAAATTTTAAGTACTGAACTGCTGGATAAGACATAAGAGAAAGTTCATGTGTCTTCAAAAAATTAACTTAGTCCCTAGAAAAAAAAAAAACACAAACAAAAAAACAAAACAAAAAAAAAAGCCCAAACCAAAAAAAAAAAAAAAAAAACAAACCAAAAACCAAACAAACCCACACTTAAGAAAAAGGATCCTATTTGCCATTTCTTAGGCTCTAGAGAAGGAAAGATTTCATTTGAAAAGTTTCTCCCCAAAATCTTTTAATTGTTACTTAAAAAGAAGAAAGCATTACCATTTTCTTGCCATCCTTCTCTTCACCATGTAGCTATTACCATAAGTTCTGTAAGGATAGTAGTTAGAACTGTAATTAGATGCTGCAAAGCTGATACCTTTCATAAGGGGATACCCCCTTGTAAGCAAGCTAGAATATACCAGTCACTCAAAATTATAATGCCACATCAGTATTTGCAACAAGGAAATATAGTTGTCCTAAAATTACTTTTTTTTTTTTTTTTTTTATTATCAATGTTCGGGATTCACTCGACCATGTGATATTCTCCTTCCTCATAAACTTGAATAATTGAGTTTCAATCAGTATGCTGCTTCTCCAAGAGGTAAAGAGCATTATGGACTTCCATCAGAATGGCTAGTTGGCTTTAGCACCACCTAAAGTCTGCAGGATTTATATGAAGTGCAACCATATAACCCTTGGGCTATGTTCTTGTCAGCCTTTACATGCTAAACAGTATGAAAGCTGTCAATACCTAGATGACATACTTAAAAAAAAAAGGAAACAAAAGGGAAAAGAGCTACTGTAGGAAGTAATGTGGATGATCTTCCTTGTGAGTCAGTACTCAACCAGCATTGCAGCTTTTTGTCAGGATGGCTTGTATTAGGCATACTGCTCAAAAGTGATGGAAAATGAGACAGCTTGATCAATTTTCAAAATGTTTTATGAGGCTCTCATAAAGAATCTCCTGTAGGGTTTAATTATAGTGACTGGACTTTCTGATCTGGTTTTGAAAGTAGTCTTTTTATTTAGATGCCTACTTACAGAAATAAAGACCAATCTTTATATTCCTAGACATAAAATTCTCAATCTCAAAGCCATATTAGGTAGTGTTTCCAAGATAATTTAAGTCTTCATAGCTGCAGGATGATGGTGAAAAAATTTTGTCTTCCTTCATCTTAACCACCTTCTTTCACATCCTTCTTCCCCTTGTAGGTGATCTAGAAATTGAGCTGAGCTGAGTCAGATAATGGATAGCAAGAGCTATCAAAAGGAAAACAACAGACATCTGTGACCAGGATGAAATAGAAAAAAATAGCAGCACTTCCCTCCATTACACAGACTTTTTGGCTGGAGCAGCAGGACTGACCAGAACTTGAGCCATATTTGAAACTACATGTTAAGTCTCTTAGGTGTTACACAAAACAAATGTCTTACCACATGCAGGTATGAAGAGCCAGGGTTTTTTTTAAATTCTATTTTCTTGAAGTAGTATATGATCCTTTTTGTTCTAAATAAATCAGAACTGGCTTATTTTGTTAATTTATATAAACTCAAAGCTTATTTTGTAATATTAAAATTCACAGAATATGTCATTATAGGATATTCTGTGCAGGCCCTGTTTTCAGAAAACAAGAACTTTTGTTCAAATGTGTAAGTAAAAATAACCAGCTAATATACTCAGGAGAATAACAAGATAAAGCCAAGTTATTTCTGTCAAAACTGTCTTTATTTACAAAGAATAACAAGGAAAAATACAAATAATACAAAGAATAACAAACAATACAAAGAATACAAAGAATAACAAACTTGAGTGTCTCTGAATAAAGCAAAAGTCAAATAGAGAAAAGCACTTTAATCTCACAAACTTTACATACCCATGTATATTTATTTTGAAATCCAGTAACATTCCCATGTTTTAGGTAAAAAAACTGGCTTTTAGTTTCCAGAAGTTGTAGCCAGTGGGCCAAGGTGCTGCTAACTATTTTACACAGGACAAAATATTTCCTGGAAGATTTAGTTCTATTTTCCTAAGAGTTCCTTTGCAAAATGGACCTTGACAGGATGCATCCATGAATGCTGAGAGATCTGGCAGATATCTTAACAAGGTCTCTCATGATTATGTTTGAAAGGTCATGGTGATCAGGAGAGGTGCCTGAGGGCTGAAAGAAAGCAAATTTCACCCCAGTCTTCAAAAAGAGTGAGAAGGAGGACCTAGTGAACTACCAGCCAGTCAGCCTCTCATCAATCCCTGGAAAAGTGATGAAGAGCCTCATTCTGGAGGCCATCTCTAGCCACATGGAGGACAGGTAGGAGATTAGGGTAGTCAGCATAGATTCACTAAAGATAAATCATGCTTGATCAACCTGATTGCCTTCTATCATGCAACTACCTGGATGTATGAGAGAAGAGCAGTGAATATTGTTTACCTTGATTTCAACAAGGCTTTCAACTCTCTCTCATGAAATCTTCATAGGCAAAGTCAGGAAGTGTGCACTGGATGAGTGGACAGTGAGGTAGATTGAGAACTGGTTCAACAGCAGATCCCAAAGGGTTTTTATCAGTGACACAGAGTCTAATTGGAGGCCAGTCACTAGTGGTGTCCCTCAAGATTCAATACTTGGCCCAGTACTGTTTGACTTGCCCATCAGTGGCTTGGATGAAGGGACAGATGCCTCCTTAGCAAGTTCCCTGGTGAAACAAAGCTGGGAGGAATGGCCCAAAGGGCTGTGCAGCCCTTCAGAGGATCTTGATAGGCTGGAGAGACAGGCAAAGAAGAACTGTCTGAAATTCAACAAAGGCAAATGCAGTGTCCTGCACCTGGGGAAGAATAAACCCATGAACCAGCACAGCCTCAGGGCTGACCTGTTGGAAAGCAGCTCTGCAGAGAAGGTTCTGGCAGTCCAGGTGGACAACAAGCTGTCCACGAGCCAGCAGAGTGCCCTGAGGGCCAAGGAGGCCAATGGTATCCTGGGATGCACTAGGAAGAGCATTGCCAGCAGGTCAAGGGAGGTGATCCTGCCCCTCTACTCATCCCTAAGGAAGCCTCACCTGGGGTGCTGTGTCCAGTCCTGTGCTCCCCAGTACAGGATAAACATGGACCTCCTGGTGCATGTCCAGTGAAGAGCTACAAAATTGATCAAGGGTCTGTAGAAACTCTCCTAGAAGGAAACAATGATAAAGCTGAACCTGTTCAGACTTGAGAAGAGACAACTGAGAGGGGACCTCATTGTCTGTAAGTATCTAAAGAGAGGGTGTCAAGAGGATGGAGCCACACTCTTCTCAGTGGTGTCAACCAACAGGACAAGAGTCAATGGGCAGAAAGTGATGCACAGGAAGTTCCAGCTAGACATGAGGAAGAACTTTATTGTGTAAGTGACCCACACTGGAAAAGATTGCCCAGAGAGGTTGTGGAGTCTTCCTCACTGGAGGTATTCAAGAACTATCTGGATGCAATCCTGTGAAAGGTGCTCTAGGATGACTCTGCCTGAGTAGAGAGGCTGGATCAGATGTGATCCCTTTCAACCTGTCCTATTCTGTGATTCTGTGAAAATGAAAAAAAAAGTAATCTGTTGGTTTATTGTTGCTTTATCTGTTGGTGAACATATCTAGGGATTATCTGTATATAATGCTGGGGACAGCTCTTCATCATGACAGTTAACGCGAACAACTATAAAAATGTGCAATCAAATGTGAATGTAGAATCTTTAAGGAGAAAAACGGGTAAGCTTTTAGATGCTAATAATTGCAAGGGAATTAATCTGTGTGGGCTGAGAGGTTATAAAGTCAATGAGATGACAGTGTTATATCAAAAGTGTTATGTGTAGCTTAATGTTACATCAACATTCTCAAACACTGTCTGGGACGTGTATGTATTTGGGAATTTTGGACATAATTTTCAGGAGGATAACAAAACCCATAGCTTAATAGTGACTGAGTACTTAAGTGTAATGAAGAGTTGCAATAATATTAAAATTAAATGTGCCAAAAAACAGCTAAAAACCTCAAACCTGGTCCTAGTTAAATTAATCCAGACTTTTAAATTATTAATTAAAATGTATCAATAAGTCATGAAGGAACACTGTTTCTCTGATCTCAAAAGCGCTCCAAATTTTTTGCAAAAAGAACTCTCTTTTTTCTGTGGAGAGTTTTTGTGGCGAACATTATAATGTAGTGACACAATTACACAAAGATGAGCAAAGGAGAGACTACCATGACTTAGGTATTAGGACTTTTTTTTGTGAGTTATAGTTCAATCCTATATTTTGTTTTCTTTCTTCCATTTCATTGATAGAAATCTCTTTTGTGCAGATATTTCCTTGGCCTCTGCCATATTGATCACTGCTGTTGAAGGAGAATGAGTCTTCTGATTGCATTCTACTTGAGAGATTGTTAAGGCAGAACAAACCTGGAGATTCTAAGCAGGTCACTGGACAGTCCTTCATAAATATTCAGGAGAAACAAACATTGTGAAAGACACTAATGCTGATAGAATTCACAGATATGCTAAGTAAGAATAAAGTATTTCCTGCAGAGAGCTCCTGTAGGGATTATATGGCCTTCTGCTTTAATGAAGTTACACTTCTGACTAATGGCAAATGATGTTAACATTTTCCTTTCAATATCAAGGACTATTTTTTATTGTTTAAAAAATGATGGGGGGAAAAAAAGGAAGACTTCTAAGCTGAATTACAAACATTTATAAGCAGTCTTAGGAAGAGGTTGCATTCCCTTAAGAAGTCAATTTCCACTGAGAGTTTAGAAACAAGTCCTTGATTATGAAACAGAGTATTTACCATTCATAGGAGTAAACATGATTATTATTTTGCTGCTCCATAAATAATAGGAAAAATATATGTAAAATTACAAACAAACTTTTCTTTGTAGAATTATTTTATACAGATCAGTAGAAACACTAGTTTATCCACTGGATTATTTAATGAGCAGCACAATTCATAATGAAGATCTTATTTTCTGTTGAATTTTACAGACCAGTGCAAAAACAGGAGCAAAGGAGGAATGCTTTTCTGTCTAAAGGTTTATATAATTTTTGCAAAACTTTTCTTATTATGTTTCTAGATGCCATGTCATACTAATAATATACACTTCAATTTCAGTTGAGGGAATCTTCCTAGCCTTTATCCACAGTTCTGGAACCAAAATTTGAGAATCTACCTTAGCCCTTAGTCAAAGATTCACTCCTTGGACTGAACAGATGTACATAGAAGAGTTTAGCTAGAATCCTCATATTGTACTAGACTCAACTTGAATATTTTAAATAGTTTCAATGAGGCTACTCAACCACATACAAGTCGTAATAAAAGGGTCATAGAAATGTATCTTCTGAAGAAAGACCCTTCCTTTTTTTAAAATTTCTGCTCTTTTAACTATGACTAAATAGGAGTGAAAACTGGTTCATTTTATTTCATTAGTTTGTTTTTTTTTTTTTTACAAATGGTGTTAATGATAAGACTAACTAAAAATTATAGCAAATAAATATGAATTTTCCTAGAAGGAGCAAAAAGCAAAAAAGTATTGAAGATTTATGGGTGTGCACAAAGACACATGAACTAACCAGTCTAATAGCAATGAATCCGACAAAGAAAAAAGTTTCTGTCAACCACCAGGAAGCATCCACTCAAGTGTGCAAATGTGCTATAATTGTTAGCATGACATATTATAGGAGCTATAGCTTTCTGGAATTAACTCTTACTAGTGTCTGCTTTTTCCCCTCTATACTATATATGTTAACACCAGTTTGGGTAAAATGACAGTCAAATTTTGGCCCAGGTGTCACAACAGTTCTACAGAAGAGGAAAGTCTGTTTTTTCTGTAGTTTTGATTAATCAAAGGACTGATTACATTGAGGAATTATAAGAAAAGATCCTTTCAGTTGCTGTACCAGTAGGCTTTTTCTTTATTACTGTAGATAATAACACATTAAAAAAAGACACCAAAACCTGAAAGAAAGCCCTGTCCACAAGCAGCATTTGAGAATGAGCTAAACTATAGGTGTTAAGAGGGAGAGAAAGTCATGAGTCTATTTTATTATCCCACCACAAGAGGATGGAAGAGCTCTGAAAATTACTTTTTGAGAACTGTAAGGGCAAATACAAAAGGAACTTCATGTCTGCTTTTGATTTTCATCAGGAATTATACTTGCCTATGACTTTCAAGGCTCTCTAAATCTACAAGCCTCACACCTCCCAATATCAATAATTAAATGTAGGTAGGAATCTTCTCAACAGCCTTACACATTTAAGAGTAACTTGTATAAATCCAACCCCTTCACACAGAGTGAACATTGAGCATTTATGAAAGAGAACAGACTTTCAGAAAGGCTGGTTGATTTCTATTGACTTTAAAAGTCTTAGTTGGGTAAGAAAAATCCTATCCTCAAGTGTCTTAATAATTGTCCTACTGAGGGTTTAGATTAGTAAATTCCTGCTTGTTACCCAGAAATATATATCTTGCCAATTTACATTTAGGTAGTTGCATTAACCCACAAATATTTATTCCATTTTCTAATTTCTTTTTGTTTTAATATGATGAGAAATGTTAACAAAGCTTAATTCACATAAAAATTCCAGCAATTAAATTTGAATGAAAGTAAAAATAAATTAAACATTTAAAATGTAATTTTTGATGGTTTACATTACTTAAGTAAAATTCTAAATTGTGTTTAAGAACAAAAAATATTTTATTAATTCTGCCTTAGTTTTACTAGGCAAGACAAAGTATTATCTGTGTTTCAGAGGTTGATTGATTTTCTACAATCAGCATATAATACCTCTCTCTCATCCTATACATCCTGTTTATTTTATCTGTCATAGAAAAAATAGATGGGGAAAAAAAAGCACTCCTGTCTCTTTAACTTCCAATCATTTAGACATTAAACTTATAAAGAAGAAAATATTTCCTTCATTTGAGGAAATTAATTGCTCTTAAAACTTAGCAAAATAATCCTATGCACTTTTTCTAAATACTTAGTCAGTATTCCATCATATAACAGATTAGGGGCAATACCTCTTTTACTTAATTTAAATCACTCTGGCAGTTTGTTGCTCAGTTAGGCAATATATTTGCTGTCATAATTTCTGATTAAATTTGAAATGTATTTATATTGATTTTTATTTAATAATATACATGAAAATCTTTGCAGGTGTCTTTGAGCCTGCTTCAGTGCAGGAGGTTGGACCAACCAAACTCTGAAGCTTTTTTCAATCAAACATTCCAGCGAACTGATAAACAAAATTATTTTACAGTTACATGTATATGTATGTTCACATACATATTGTGTATAACATAAATTATTTATTTACATTTCACATTAAATAATTTTAAAAATTAATGCAAAAGTTTTCATCTAGTGGTTGGGCATCTTGTGTCCAATGTAAAGTTGGCAAAACACACCAGTATAGAAATGAGAAAAAAATCTTAGATAAATCCATAGTCTAATTGTCACTATAAGTGCATGTGTTTGCTTTTTGTCTTAAAGTCACTGATGTTTATCAATAAATAACCATGCATTGTTATACTCTTTTTAGATATATAAATAGTTTTTCGTTATTTTCATCTTGATTTGTCTTTGATCCTTTTAATTATAAATGCCTAAATACCGGGCTTGCAAAATGAAAATACCTTTGAAGTGGGCAGTGAAAACTATATCAGGTCATTATAACCTCTATTTCTGCTAATTAGGCAGTGGGTGTCCTGTGGCCTTTTGACATCCATGCAAATATCATTAGCCAGGTATGTATCTCTGTGACAGTAATATCATTACTGGTAGACTCAGTCCCAAACTGAATATTTGCATTGATTTTTCTCTCAACATCCTCTGTTCAGAAGTAAAACTGCAGAGGAATGAGGTACCTTCATACTGAAAAGACGGTGGTTAATTGCTCCATGTCCAGATGGAGATCAGTGATGAATGATGTCCATCAGGTGTCTGCGCTGGGACCACTACTGTTTTCTTCAACAATGGCACAGGCAGAGGGATCAGGTGCACCCTCAGCGAATTTGCAGAAGACACCAAACTGAATGGTGCAGTTAATATGCTCAAGGGATGGGATGCCATGCAGAGAGACGTAGACAAGCACAAGAAATAGGCTTGTGGGAACATCATAGGATTCAAAAAGGCCAAGTGCAAGGTCCTGCACCTTGGTTGGGACAATCCCCAGTATCCATACAGACCACGGAATGATGGATTGAGGAGCGCCTATCGTACTTGGGGGTACTGGTGAGTGAGAAACTCTACATGAACCAGCAACATTTGCTTGCAGCCCAAAAAGCCAATCTCTTATTCTGGGCTGCATCAAAAGAAGGATGGCCCACAGGTTAAGGGAGCTGATTCTGTCCTTCTACTCTGCACTTTTGAGACTCAAACTGGAGTACTGAATCTAGCTCTGGAGTCCTCGCCACAGGAAAGACCTGGACCTGTTGGAATGGGTCCAGGGGAGGACTGTGAAGATGTTTGGAGGGATGGTCTCTCTCACCTATGACAAAAGACTGAGACAGTTCAAATTGTTTAGCCGAGAGAATAGAAGGCTCTGGGAAGACCTAATTGTAGTCGTTCAGAATTTAAAGGGGGCTTCTTAGAAAGATGGGGACAAACTTTAGTAGTTTTTGTCCTGATAGGTCAGGGAGCAATGATAAATTATATTCAGACTGGATAGAAGGAAGATTTTTTTTTTTTTTTACAGTGAAGTTAGTGAACTACTGAAACAGATTTCCCAGAATGGAGGGTGACTGAAATAATTATGGATACATACAAGCAGCTGATAAACAAAATAGCCCAAGTTGGAATTTTGAGGATGTGAAGAAAGGAAAAGTTTGGGATGTTGTTATTATGTACAAATAATTTAATTTATCAGTAACTGAAGGATATGCACAGATGTTTAGCCTGAAAAATTTTGATTTGTATCCAAAAATTTTAAAAAAATGCTTCAGAAGACAGATTAAGACCATAAGTAATTGCCATGGTCATTTAATTTAACCAATGTGGTACAATATATAAGAAAATCCTTCTTATAAAAAGGGTTTTTTTCTGCATCCCGGACTTTGGGTTTAGGTCAGGGTTCTGATGTGTCTTATCAAATCCTGTGTACCCCCATGCATCCCCCGGTTTTCCCCCCCTTGCAGTATCCAGTTCCCGAGCTGCCTCACCATGTGGCCTGGCTCCCGTCCCTCCTCTGGGTCCTTTCCTGCTGTTTTCCCTCCCCCGTGGCCGGGGCCACCCCGGGCTCCCAGCACCGCCCCTGCCACTTCCCCATTGGCTCCTGCCTTCCACACCACACCCCCGCAGCCCCGGGACTGCCCCGGGCCCCAGCGCCGCCCCTGCCGTGCCCCTATTGGTTCCCCCGTGGCCGGGACCGCCCCGGGTCCTGGTGCCATCCCCTACTGCGTCCCTATTGGCTTCCCCAGACCACGTGACACCCCCCGCTCATCCCTCCATAAAACTCCCACGAGGCCGGGGCTGGGCGGCCATATTGTCCAACTCAGGAATTGGGAGCGCATCAATAAAATGCTCTCAGCTCCTGCCACGGGGAATTTGGTCCTTCCTTCTCCCCCTTTATCAAGGTCCCTCGCACGCGGCGGTAGAAGTGGCTGACCCACCTTCCCGGAGCCACGGAGCCCAGGAGCAGCGGCGGGACCAGGACTGGAGGAGCCGTGGTGCCCCGCCAGGCACAGCGGCTGCTCCAGACCCGGGAGAAACACCAGAATGCCACAGGTTTTATGGTGCTGACTTTGTGCTAGCTGAGAGATATTAAAGCAATCTGAAGTATCTTCAGTCACTTCTGACATTTGTAGGAAATAATGCACTTTGGAGATTTCTATATACATGGACACCTTTTTGTAGTTAAGGAATGCAAGAAAATACAAGGCCACTACTTTTCCCAGCACGTTGTGAAATGGTTCTGTCTTCATGAAGGCTGAAAATGGTCCTGACCTATTTTTTTTTTAAGTAGCATCACCACATACATACTGCTAAAGTAACAGAAAAAGATAAATGTGTTCCCTTGGATGCAGAGTGCATGTGAAAGCTTTTATGTGTTTAAAATGTTTTCTTTTAGATGATGTTTAATAAATGCAGAATATGGGAAAGGCATAATTCCCTCTTCCCTACTCCCCTTCACAGTCAAGATAATAAGAATGTTTCCTATAGAAATGAGCCACAATAGCTTCCAAGAGCGCAATGACTTTGTGGACAAATGCACAGTCATAACACACAATAGTTCACATTCAACCCTGGATGCAATAATTATTTTAATGAGAAAGATAATGGCTAGTCAGGACACTGGAGCTAGTCCCTTACTATATTAGAGAAATGTTTTGTGAGTTTAAAATTTATCATAGGCAGCCCCCCAGACAGCGAAGGAAACAGTTTATGCTCAGTGAGCTGACAGTTACCAAATCTGGCGCATGGAGCACAATGGGCACGGAGCATCGTCCCATGTGTCAAGTAAAGGACTCTGAATCAGAGCATTCCAGCAGAATATTGGTTCTTTAAATTAGTTCTGTACTCTAGTATTGCCACAAAAATTGCACCATGCTGGAAGGATTCATCCCGATATAGCCTAGAGAATGAGTAGGGAAATTCACCCTATTTAGCTAAAGAAAGTTTCATTATGCTCACACATTTAGTGAACATTCTTGAAAATCCACTTGTGGTGCACCTTAAGTAGTCATTTGTGATTATGAGAAGAAGATATCAATGCTGCTAACTCCACGTGATAGCCTCTTCTTTATTTTGCAGAGAACTAAATTGCTCCAGCAGAAATGAGTGGTGGTGATTCAGGACAAAAATTAGCATTGAAATTTTTTGTTTCATTTTACTTTTTCTTTCACTAGTAAGCTGAAAAAAATAGCATTATACTGCTTTATTGTTTCAGCAAAACATATCATGCTGGATTCAACAATACAAGAGAGTCAAAACTGTTGCTGCTCCCTGCTCCCAGATTTAATCAGTTGCAAGGCTGATGATGTAATGCCATCAGGAACATTTACATGTATCACACATACAGGTAGATAGATTAATTATAATCTAGATAAATTAGATACTAGATATTAGATAGATTAATTATATAGTATAGGTGTATACAGATAGATAGATAAGATAAGATAAAGAGCTGTTGACATCATGGGCACACAAGCCCTCCAACCTGTGGTCTGATCCACTGCTTTCAGACTCCCACACATACATAGATGCACACAGAACAGTGTCTCTCTAACCACAGAGAGAGTTAGAAAGAAAAGCAATTAGATGATAAGACAGACTGTGCTGGTCAGACAAATCACAGCGGCACAGAATAAGCTGAGTTGGACGGAATCCACAAGGATCATGGAGTCCAACTCCCAGCCCTGCACAGCATCATCCCCAGAAGTCACATCATGTGCCCAAGAGTATTGTTCAAATGCTTCTTGAACTCTATCAGACGTAGTGCTGTGTCCACTTCCCTGGGGAGCCTGTCCAGTGTCCAACTACCCTCTGAACCTTTTCCTAATACTCTCCTGGCACAACTTCAGGCCAATCTCTCAGGTCCTGTCACCAGTCAACACAGAGAAGACATCAGTGTGTGCCCCTCAACTTCCCCTCGTATGATGCTGTAGACTGTAACATCACCCTCCTTTGGACACTCTCTAATAGCCTTATGTCTTTCCCATGTTGTGGTGCTCAAAGCTGCACACAATATTCAAGGTGAGGCTGTCCCAGTGCAGAGCAGAGCAGGACAATCCCCTCCCTTGCCTGGCTGGCGATGCTGTGCCTGATGACTCTCAGCACATGGTTGGCCCTCCTGGCTGCCAGGGCACTGCTGACTCATGTTCAACTTGCCATAGCCAAGGCTCATCTATGTAGCCAAATGGTTGAACCCTTTTTTCATCACAGCACACAGAACCTCTTATCTGCTACATTGGTTGCGCATTACTTGATTATTGGGCTCTCCCTTTTGTTATGAATTAAGTAATTCCTTCCAAAGCAACCCTCAATGGGGTTCTGAGAGCGTTTCAGGAAACACAACAGGCAGCTTGCTGAAAACTATACAGGTCTTGCCTCCCAGCATCTGAAATGCTGTTTCAATACTGTCAGAATAGAACTTGTATCTTCAAACATGTCTAATATGTCCTGGGTTACAATGTGGCATGTAACCAAGCTATGTACTTTACTCCCATCTACATTATTCCTGATAAACTGGTAATGGTGGGTGTTGTGATCCGATTTGAACCTAGAAAAGCAAAGAAAGCTAAATTTCTGTGTATAAACCAGAAAAAAACATATAAGATTCAAAATATAGAGATTAAATGAGATGAAAACCAAACGAGGGTAGATGTTGGTGCCAAAAATTGCTCTATTTTATTTAATAGTAAAAGAGGAAGAAAAGAAAGAAAGAAAGAAAGAAAGAAAGAAAGAAAGAAAGAAAGAAAGAAAGAAAGAAAGAAAGAAAGAAAGAAAGAAAGAAAGAGAGAGAGAGAGGAAGGAAGGAAGGAAGGAAGGAAGTTGCGGAAGGAAGGAAGTTGCGGAAGGAAGGAAGTTGCGGAAGGAAGGAAGTTGCGGAAGGAAGTTGCGGAAGGAAGGAAGTTGCGGAAGGAAGTTGCGGAAGGAAGTTGCGGAAGGAAGGAAGGAAGGAAGGAAGGAAGGAAGGAAGGAAGGAAGGAAGGAAGGAAGGAAGGAAGGAAGGAAGGAAGGAAGGAAGGAAGGAAGGAAGGAAGGAAGGAAGGAAGGAAGGAAGGAAGGAAGGAAGGAAGGAAGGAAGGAAGGAAGGAAGGAAGGAAGGAAGGAAGGAAGGAAGGAAGTTGCGGAAGTTGCGGAAGGAAGGAAGTTGCGGAAGTTGCGGAAGGAAGGAAGTTGCGGAAGGAAGGAAGTTGCGGAAGGAAGTTGCGGAAGGAAGTTGCGGAAGGAAGTTGCGGAAGGAAGTTGCGGAAGTTGCGGAAGTTGCGGAAGTTGCGGAAGGAAGGAAGGAAGGAAGGAAGGAAGGAAGGAAGGAAGGAAGAAAGAAAGAAAGAAAGAAAGAAAGAAAGAAAGAAAGAAAGAAAGAAAGAAAGAAAGAAAGAAAGAAAGAAAGAAAGAAAGAAAGAAAGAAAGAAAGAAAGAAAGAAAGAAAGAAAGAAAGAAAGAAAGAAAGAAAGAAAGAAAGAAAGAAAGAAAAAAGGAAAAGAAAAGAAAAAAGGAAAAGAAAAGAAAAGAAAAGAAAAGAAAAGAAAAGAAAAGAAAAGAAAAGAAAAGAAAAGAAAAGAAAAGAAAAGAAAAGAAAAGAAAAGAAAAGAAAAGAAAAGAAAAGAAAAGAAAAGAAAAGAAAAGAAAAAAGGAAAAGAAAAGAAAAAGAAAAGAAAAGAAAAGAAAAGAAAAGAAAAGAAAAGAAAAGAAAAGAAAAGAAAAGAAAAGAAAAGAAAAGAAAAGAAAAGAAAAGAAAAGAAAAGAAAAGAAAAGAAAAAGAAGGGTGGCTTCCAAAAGCTTAGCTGGTACAATAAGGAAAGTCACTGAATAGACAGCTTCTTTCCCACACTCTTTTCTTAAGCATCTGCTTTCTGAACTACAATCTTGTTTGCATTTACATTAATTCTGATACATTACATCAGAAAACAGATTGGATCAGATATTTCTGACCTTTAATATGGAGGGATTGAAAGGTAAGAATGAAAATATAAGTATTTCAGTGATCCTTTTTTTTTTTTTTTTAAATGGAAAACAGGCTGGTATCAAATCTATATGGAGGTGAGAGGAAATCCAGCTGGACTGTGAAGGAATGGAGGAGTGTACAAGGTATATTTTCCTTTTGTAGCTTTATGATTTTTGCAACCTTTACCCAGTCTCAATCTGACACTCCCACAAGTAAACTTTCAGGTACTGAAAGGATGCACAGTGAGATAACTTCACATTACTGCATATTCAAAAGAATCATTATGTGACAGCAATCTTAAGTATTCCAAAAACATTTTACTGTGAGATATGAATGTAAGATAATTAATTGAAAAAGCACTTAAAAACTAATTATTCCAACTTCTACCTTCCTATTCCATCTTCAGACTTCTAGCACCTGAGAAGAAATCATCATACTGATAGAAAACAATGTTGCAGTAAACAGACACCTTAAAAGGACTAATTACATGCTTATTGAAAAAAAAAAAAACAAAACTGACTTTTATACATCCAATGTAGAAGTTACTGTGAAGAATCTACAATTATGCCCATGTGAAGAAATGTCCATTTTCACCATTTAGCTTACTGAATTTGAAATCTACAGTGGTTCTCATCCTGGAATACAAGTTAAAAAAACAATGGCCAGTGTTTGGTTATTTCAAATTATAAAACAGAATCAAAGCAGAAAATTGAAATGTGCCTCTCTTATCTTCCTTAGCACTGTGATGTGAAGAATAAATACCTGATTTTATGCAATTCAGACACTTACTATAAAAGGCTTGCAAAAAAGAAACAAAGCAAAAAGATAGAAAAAAAAAATTACCAGAATATCCCTTACTTCAGTACTTTAAAGAATCTTGTGTTGTAAGTGGGTATTTATGCTCAACCTTTGAATTTCATAACCCTTAGAAATACCTTATGTTAGCTTTAGACTTCATATTAGTTATTTCATTCTCATTTATGAACTTGTATGTATATATTGTTATTCTTAGTAATACAGACATTCCATATATAATATATACATAGAAATATGTATTACAGATATAAAAAAAAATATATTACACATATAAAAAAATTAAAAAAAACAACAAAACTTAAAGAACTCAAACATTTGATGACGTAGGCCTAGAATTGAAAATAAATGCAACCAAAATCAGGGTAGTAATCAATGGACAATATGCAACCTATAGTTAGTAAAGGACTCATGAGAAGTATCCAAGGGCTAATCACTGCTTCTGCAAAAGGCAAAGAAAGCTTTAACCATGCTGTAGATTTAACAGGAATTAGAGTTTTAGAGAGCTCACTTCAAAATTTAAGAGCCTCCTTTACATCATGTCAAGTACCTAAATAAGTAATTAATAGCTTTTTTAAAAGTAGTTGGAGGCTGGATGTTTGAAGGAGATCTAAATAAAAAAAAAAATCAGCATTTAGTATCCTCATGTACTTTTGAGTATCCTTGGGAAGCTTTCTTGCATTTCTTGCACCCAAGACCATTTAAATTCCAGTTTTATATTATTTATAAAAGGGATGAAGAAACACAAAGAGAAGAGGACCAGTGTATACAGAGAGAGGCCATTGCTTCTCTCTGTCCATTCCAAGCAAACTGATTTCCTTAGACAAACTGAGATCTTGAAGCTTATAAGTGAATCAAGATAAGTCTGGTTATAACATAGCTGTAGACAACTATTAAAATGAATGTGAGGATACATTAAATAATGGAAGCCTTTACTATGTGCATAAGAAATTATCCATTTTTCTATCTTCATTTTTACACAAAAAGAATGTCCCCCTTCTATTTAGAGATTGCTGCTGTTTTATATTTGCTTGTGCTTAGCGCAGTGCAAAGACATGCACACTCATGCTTTCTCGCAGATGCTCGCCTTTGTTCTTGTTGTTTTGTTGTTCAATTAATATCAAAGAAAGGTCAATCTGACAACGTATATGGTTGGTGTTTGTGTATTGAAAAACATAATGGGAAACGTGTAGTAACAGAAGTCCCATGTGCTAAAGAAAATGTTAAAAAGCCTCTCCTTAGTGACAAAGTGAGATTCATTTGTACTGCTTAAGTACCCTACTACAAAAGCAGTCTTGGACTTCCATGGGACTACTATGAATATGTTTATAATATGATTAGGCAGGCAAAATGCTCCTAAAGTGCTGCATCACTAGTCTTGTGACTGTTATACTGCTGTAGTGGGACCTCTTAGACTTCTAGTGGGCTGAAATAGCATTACTTATAAGTGTACTTATATCTTACTTAAAATGAAGAGAATCTTGCTGGCTGATGTCATGAGGCTTGAAGAATGATATTAGGGTTACGAATGGTGACAGATTTTTGCTCAATTTACTTCTGTGACTCAAATGGCAGCATTACTCCACAATTTTTGAATCCCATAGAATGGAGTTCAAAATAAATCCCTGCTCGCTAAAAAATCGAAAACACTTACTGATCAAACAGATTAATTTAATGCACATTTGTGAACCACTAATATGGTATTCTCCTGGGGGCAGTGGAAGTATTGCTGTGGGACTACCATCCATGGTGCTACACCACAACTGTTAGAATTTTTGGAGACTTCTAGATTTGCATTTTCTTTGTAGTTTCATTAACATAATTTGAAAACAGACTTAATTAGTGTTTTAGCACTATTCATTTTGTTTTATTTTTATTTTTTTAAATTCTTGAAGAGATGTTTTTTCAATGGGGTAAGATATTGAGTTGACAACCCTGAAAAATCAACCTCCCTTTGAAGCTATACAATTATTCTGTACAAGGCTATTACAAACCAGTTTTACTGATCAGGGTGGGGATTTCCTTAGTTTTTGTTTTATTGCCATTTTTACTATCTCTTTGTTGATCTGCTGTGACAGATCTTGTTATAAGTTCCTAAATGTGTGACTATCTGGGCTTCATCCTCCACTAGCTGTTAAGAAAGAATTTTCAGGAAAATAACCTGTTAAGCTCTCTTAAATCAGGCAAACAGAATTGGTATTACTGCTCAAAATAAATAGACTATTTTTCCTAAGGATGGGATAATAGTAGTTATTTTCATGCTTTTCCTCTCCATGATAAGCTTTGTTTAGCATTTTTCCATGTATTCTGTTTATGAAGTTTTGCAGTTTGTACAAGTATATTGTTCTAATGGAATACTGCTAATAGTCCTGAAAATGCTTTTTTCTCCACCAAAACTTTCATCATCATTTCTGTTTATGATTGTTGCATTCCTGTTTTTTCCCTAAGTTTATTTCTTTTCTCTTCTGGTCAGACTGATCTTGGTAGAACAATTTCTTCTCTTTATTTATTTTTTTTATTAGTCTCTGCCTTTACAGACAAACATGTCAGTTGGTATCACATATTATGATTTTACTGGTCCACCAGAACCAAGAATCAGATTTTCTGCTCATTTTATGCAGAACATCAAACAACCAACAGGTGGAAAAAATACCATGTTAGGTATTACTTCAGTAGATATGAATTAGAGACCTGAAGTTGAAAGGGTCTGTATCCTTCTACATTTTTTCTTCTCATATAGTTTTCTATTTAAATTAATTTGTTACTATAACATAAAAATAATTTTTGCAAAAGAACTCATTTTGCAAAATAATCTAACCACCGGAGTAGTAAAAATGAAAGAAAAAATAGTCTACTTACAAATACACTTCATTATTTTATTGTAAATAAATGATGTTTCATTGAAAACATCAGTTGTGAAAGATACTGAGAATTTAGGCATAAAAAAAGTAAACAAAAGCTACAAGACATTTGCAAATGTCAGATAACAAACATCACCCAAGAATTTCCTGTATGGTATCCTTAGCCTCATTTGGACAGTAATGCAGCACTAAAATTTGTGTTCCTAATGAATCATAGATACATAAAATCCTTATGCAGCTGATTGCATGTCTTTTAAGCCCTTTAGTAAAACTACTTCTGGCTCACGCAGAGCACTATCAGGCTGTGGAAAGGTGTGTTGCATTAGATGCTGGAGACCAAGAGCCAGATTTCCAGCAGGAGTAAACTGCTGTAGCTTCATGGAAATGAATCACAGTGGCCACTGCAAATGTAGTAGCAGTGGGAACTTTGGAGAGGGAGCTGGCTGAGCACTGATGATCTGAGGTACCTCTTGTGCATGTTAGAGGGCAGCTTGCTAATCAGAAGTTATTAAAACAGTTGTTTGAAATGTTGCCACTGGACAGGATCTTTCTAAGCAAATGAGTAATCCCAACAGTACTAATGATATCAATTTATCACAGAGGTTCTGTTTGCATGTTTTGTAGTTTCCAATCTGTTACGGGAAAATGGTGGTGGCTGGCTGGATGTTTGTTTTGTTTTTTTTTAATGAACATTTAAAGTACATAATTTTACTTCATTTGTGCCAGAAAATTGCCCAAACACCTTCATTAGAAATAAGCAAATCTGTTCAATACTATCTGAACAGCAGGCAGTAGATGCTTTATTGAACAGAGAAGATTTAACAAACCTTATCCTGTACACATCCTGTACTATCAGTCTGTTTATGTACTCACAAGTTTAAGGAAAATATGGGTGCTGCTACATAATAAACAGTGTCTCCCTACCCTTCTTTTTTATCCAGGTGGTTGATTATATGGTATGGGATATTTTTGCAGGTGGTATAGAAAACCATATATAGCAGCTGTTGTACCCACTGAGCAACACTTTGCTAAACCACACAGCACCAATCACATATAACAGCTCTAATGACTCAAGTGGTATCTTTAC
Source organism: Vidua macroura (assembly GCF_024509145.1). Taxonomy (NCBI): domain Eukaryota; kingdom Metazoa; phylum Chordata; class Aves; order Passeriformes; family Viduidae; genus Vidua; species Vidua macroura. The sequence goes on along the minus strand of NC_071572.1, from coordinate 51,852,535 downwards.
TATGTATCTTTTTTTTTTTTTTAACATTGAAAAATAGCTTTCAAAAAGGCTTTTACCTGCCTCTCTTTTTTTTTTTTTTTTTTTTTGTTTGTTTGTTTGTTTTGTTTGGTGGTTTTTTTTGTTTGGTTTGGGTTTTTTGGGTTTTTTGGGTGTTTTTTTGTTTTTTTGTTTTTTTTTTTTGCATGGTCTGTTAAGTAAAAGGAAAAAAATATTCAGAAGAAACAAAAGTGATTTTAAAAACCCACAATAATACAAATCCAGATAGGATAGCAAAAATGAACTGTGGCATGGATGGCTTGGCATACTGCCACCAATCCTTGGCAGAAATCACTTGCTTCTGGCACTGGAGATGTTAGATGTACTAGCCACTGGGCCCCTGCTATAAACATTTTACTATGCAGAATCAGTATTGACATACTGCATAAACAACTGGATGATCCTTGGACAAAAATGATAGCAAATAGCACTTCAATAATCTGAAAATATAATCATGCTTGACATTACTTTTAGTATTGTATCTGAAGGCCCTTATTATCACTGGGCACCATTAAATTTAGTCTGTTGAACATCAGTCTTGTGTTTTCTTTTCCTATGAGTATGACTGGTGCAAAGAATGCGGCAGTACAAAAATTATCTTCAGTTGGTACCCTGTGGGAAGGTATCCAGGGTATTTGTTGCCCTTAGTGCAATTAACAGTCATATTGATCACTTGCTTATTTCAATTAACAGTAGATAAACTGTCTGATTATCATCCCTGCTGTAATTAATGAAAGTAGACATTAACTGTTGGTAGAACAAAATAACTGCATCTCTACCACCTGTACTTCTTGTTTGGGAGTGTGAGATATGTTATGACCAAGTTTTTTTTCAGAAATAGGCAGTAGATTAAGAAGTTTTCATAACTGTAGTGTAGTTTTGTAGTAGAAATCACTGCTTACATATTTTCCTCAATTTTTAGAGAGAAATTAATATATTTAAGAAAAAGATTGTCCATACTTGGATTCCCTAAAATTCCTCATATTTTAGATAATGAGAGAACTGCTTCTGTCTCATAAAAAAAACCAATATTTTTGCTTCTTTCTCATGAAACACTGTTATAACACAGCTCACCATTATTGCCAGGTTTATGTGAAAGACTCATAAGATCATGTGCTTGTGCTATAACTCCAAGCTCTTGAAGTCTAAGGCTGGTGCTCCAAGTCCTCTAAATCCCTCTAAGGATGTGGACTCCTACTCAGCTGGAAGCTGTCAAATCACTGAAGAAGATTTAAACTACCACATACAGTATTGCTTCCTGCTGTGGCTGATGAAGAAGATACACAGTAGCTTTACATTGTGACATTATCATTTTCTTTCTTGTAATAATGAAGTGTCCTCTTCTGTGCAAAAAGAATTTGACATCCTTGTCAGTGCTTTGCCTTTGATAGGTACAGTTAAGTGATACTAACCATGGATAAGTTTTCTAATAGAAGGAAGCAGACCAGCTTCACATCTCGCATTGTAGTGGGGTGGGTGAAAAAATGCAAACTGATGTTGGCCAAGACAGACACTGATGAAATAGATGGACTGTGTGATGCATGCATTTTTATGTCTCCAAAATATATGAAATGGAGGGGAAGAGCTACTCTCAGCATTAAATTATTTAGATTACTTAAAGGAAAAAAAGGAAAAAAAAAAGAGAGAGAAAAGCAAAGGAGGTGGCATATATAAATATACATTCATTTATATGAATTTACTAAGCAGTAAAAGAAATTTGAATTTTTCCTGATTCTGGTCATGCTTTATATTTTTTAGGTATCCAAGGATTTTTTTTTTTTTTGCCCTTTTCTTTTTCTTTTCTACCACTAATAGTTCTTTCAGGAATACATTGACAGCTTTGAGCTGATAGAGAATAATTATAATCAGTGTAGTAGATATAAAGTCACAATGAGAAGGGAATTCATGTTTACAGTAGTGGGGACCACACACTGTGATAGTTTGCATTAGAAACTCAGCAGGGGGAGTGTGAAAAGCTGTAGCATTATAGTAGATATGGGGGCTTTTTGGCATGAATAGGTCGTGTGTGTTCAAGTACCTGTCTAACATGTAACAATCACAAAATATTATCATATTCAGCAGGAACATTCTTGCTGCTGCATTGAATATGTAACCTCTTAAAATCCCCCATGCTCTCAAAAAATGAAAAAGATACAGCATCAAATAATGGATTCCCCTTAACCATATCAGTAGTACATTTCAGAATACATTGCCACAAAAAGAGGAGACAGAGGCATACAAAGGAACATATCAAAACTGCATGGAACAGGTGTTATGTCAGAGCAAGGTTGTTCCTTCAGGTAAATAAAATCTTTTAACCAAAATGCAGAAACAAATGCATAAAACACAGTTAACAACCAAAGCTTTACATCTAAGCTCTGAAAAAAAAAAGTTAATATCATAGTGAGAAGAAGCTTATATGACTCAAAAACAGGTTAAAAAATCCAGAAAATATTTTCTGGGGAGATACAAACATGCAGCAAAGATTTAAGACTGTGATAAGTCCCTTTAGTTTCTAATTTCTTTCTTCACTGTTTTTTACTTTGAGCTTATGAGGTGAACTGTAAACAGTTCAAAATTACAAACAAATCTCTAAGAGACAAGAGATCAAGCAGCAAAAGTTTGACATCAAAGTATTTTTTTACAGTAGCAAAACCTATATTTTATCCCTGTTATTACAACACCATGTTGGAAGAATGCTAAGGTTACAAAGAAAGGCATTTAAAATTTGAGAGCTAGAAGAAATACTTTTCTACTTTGCCCAGCAAAATGGACGGGTGCACCTCAGGCCAATGCACCTAATGATCAGAGCACTTGGAATTTAAAGGAATAGATGAAATCAATTTTAGGTTGTACACCAAAGTGGCTTGGAATTAGACATCTTACATTAGTGGAGGTGAATCACAGAATCACAAATTCCAGCCCTAAGTGTCTAAAGAACTTCTTCCATTGACTTCAGAGTCAACAAGCATTTTGGAAAACAAAACTGCCACTGAGAAAGTGAGGAATAGCCCATTAGAAACACTTTTGAAGAGATAGCTGTCTACAGCATGAGAGACAACCTGACCACAGTGTTAGCAGTCAGCTGTCTTAAACACATTGTGTTTTCTTCTTTGCCACAGCTAATCTCAGTAATCACCACACTAGTGTAAAAGTACTTGATATTTTATAACCAAAAAAATCAAGAAATCAAGAAAGGAGTGTGGGTAGATAGCAAAATTAAATAAATTTGCTCCACACCTTGTCCTAAGAAAAAATGACAGAGGAAATAACCTTCCAGACAGGAACCTGATCACTTCTTAATTGTTTGATTTTACTTTTTCTACTTTGGTCTATTCGATATAGATTTCTTTGTTACATAAAGATATAGCTCCTATTAGAGTGGATGCAAGTTAACAAGCTATTTGTTCTTATTTTGGAGGAATAGTTGCCTTTAATTTAGCTGATAAACATACTGATATATACTGATGTATGCCTGTAAGAGCCTGCTTCTAGTCATCTTCATCATCAACTATGTCCTGACAAACCCTAATGCTCAACTTCATGGCTACATTTTAGCATCACTCACATACTCATGTGCCAGATGTGAACTGACAGACATGTTCAGAGTTCTGACTTTAAGTCCCAAGAAAACACTAGCAGTGGGTCATTCCCAAATACCATTTCTCCCTACAGAAATTTGGGACACTTTTCCAAAATGGTAAACTAGGCCTAAGTCTCTCTTCTACAAGATAAGATATAAGACCATGTCCCAAGTGAACACAATAAAAGACAGGCTACAAGGATTTCTGAAGCAGGCATTTCTCATTCCTGCTTGTGCAATTTGCTCTGCTATGCATCAAGTAAGACTCACTGAAGCAAAGAATTCAATCTTTCCAAGTAAATGTCCTAAGCACTGGTTCCGAGGGGAAAAAAAAAAAAAAAAAAATGTGGGGGAGGGCATTTCCACCTACCCTTCCTTTTTTAAGAGAGGTCTGAAATGCCAAACTCTCAAAGAAAGGGCTTTGATGCCTATCCCCAGAATAAAGTGGAAAATAAATGAATCTTTTAAGGGAGGGAAACTGGTAGTCAAAGTTAGGGGTCAAATCACCTAAGAAGGAACTTAAATATTGGCAATATTCAAAATGTTTCTTTCAATCTAATTCAAGGACAGAAAAAAATTATAGTCATATGCATCATTTAGGAGCTGAGAGTTTCAGGAAAATAAAGGATGTCTAAAATGTGTCTTAAATATTTTTTGGCAGTCTAGACAGAGGAAGAAATCTGCCAGCAAAGCACAGCCTATACACTTCATGGTCGAAAAATGTAGATGCAAGCTACTATTAAACAAAATAAGGTAAAAGCACGTGTTTTAGCACTGACCCTTGATTATCTCAAATGTTTTGACAAAACATAACTGCAATTGAGAGAGCAGTACTTTCTGCTAAGGAGCAACAAGGACCTGCTGCAGGTAAGTAGTGATTCAGTTCAGGCATAGTGTCCTTACCTGAGAGAAAAAATACTTCAGCAAATCCTCTCTCTTCTTCCATTTCCCATGTTGGTAGAAGCTGTAGCAGACTTCAGTGTGCATTTATTTCAGATGTTAGATGCATGGATTTTGTTTTCTTCTTGTTATACTGGGAAGTGAGTTCTCCCTAGCTCCTAAAGTTTCATTCTTCTGTGACCATATATGAGCTGTGTTTATATTTTTATGGCTTTTTATATTGTCTGTTTTCAAGGTCTTTGCTATCTTGAGTTTTTACTCTTGGAGATTACTATTATACAGCACACAATCCTAGAAAGAATGTAAGGTAAGAGCCTCCCTGATAACGTGGAGCCATGACTTCAATACCTCTATCTTTTCTTAGTGTTCAAAATTAAATTTTCTTCCTCCTATGAAAATGATTTTACCACTGTGCTGTACCAGACAGAGACATTTTCATTTCTTTCAGTCAGATATTATAGTCAGATATTATGCAGTAAAAAGATAGAGTTACTGAAAGAGGAACAGAGGTAGAGAACAAGCCCCCACTGTTGGGTGTTTTGGTTTTGTTTGAGCTTTTCTGTTGTTAGGGTGGGTTTTTGTTGGATTTTTGTTGTTGTTGTTGTTGTTGGTTTGATTTGGTTTAGGTTTGGTTTGTATTCTATTTATATGAGAGAAAGCCACAGCTACAGTTCCTAAAACTACTACTGTTTGCAATGTGTTTAATGTAAATTATGTACCAAACTCTGCAAAACTCCTCCCGTGATTGTCCATATACTTGCCAAAGGTCCTAGCAGGAAGGCATAGTAAAATAGGATCTGGTAACACCTCATACTACTGTAATTCTCTAACAGTCAGACCATGCTTCTACTATAATATTCCTGAAATTAAACTGAACTCACCTAATGAAATGGAAATATTTCATAAACTCCATTAAAATGAACTTCAGTATAGAATTTATGCCACATCTAGAGTTCACCACACACTAATGCACAAAATTAAAATATTTCTTTTCCTCAAGACAGTTCTGCATGAGTTCTCATTGTTACATGCCCAGCACAGTATCCTCTGTGTTCAGTTTCAGAACCAGCAAGTAACAATAAGAAAAAGCTTAAATTCTGTAGATAGCTAAATAAATTAAATATGCCACAACTCCTAATTACCAACACAACAACTAAAATTTGGTTTGTATAAGCAACATTCTATGTGCTACATTCATCTGTGCTAGCTATCGTAATTGCCTGGGCTGAGATTATAATTTGGCGAAAGTAAGGTATTATGTTGCATTACTCCATAGCTAAGAGATTTTTTTTCTAAAAGGTGAAAAAGGAATAGTACTAGAGCCACCCATTCATCTCTATCCCCATTAATATTGACATTTGGAAGAAAAAAATGCATGTTCATTGAAATGAACCATGTTTGATATCTGAAGGCTGATTTATTTCATATGAAAAACTAAACTGTGTTGTAAGGATTTGTGTACAATGCAAACCTGTTGAACACTTGATGGGGCATAGCAAAAAAAAAAAAAAGAAGCATTCTTTAAGGAAAAATGCTGGCAGCAACACTGCTCTGGTCTGATTGGTACATTAGTAGTCCTGGCTGTGATAGAAGAACACCAGTGTCAAGGAAATCTCATTAAAAATCCTTTCCTTTAGTAGATAATGGACTGTATGGCTAAACTGTGCAGCTGTTGGCTTTCTGATCTGTGCTTTATAATTTTATAAATTATAAAAAGCAATGTTTTTTCTCTAAGCAATGTTGCCTTATTAGCAAAATCTTCTGTCCAAAATATGCAGGACTGGATTAAACATCTGATGTTTACAAAATGAATTTTATTACATTTCTCATGCCTTATCAAAAATGAGGGCTAAATCCAACTTTCTTATAAATGAATGAGTAGCTGTGGGCTGAGGTTGGTTACAAAACACCATGTGGCTTTTGCCAATAAAGTGATGAGGATTATTTTCTGAGAGACAATGAAGGCCCAGGTTGAAGAAGAAGATTAGACCCTGATTTATAAAATTACACAGAATTAAAAAATCAATTAATCTCATTAAAAAAAGGAAAAAATATATATCCTCTGAAAACAGCCTGAGAGAGCTGGAGTTGTTCTAGACGGAAAAGAGAAGGGTCCTTATGGCAGCCTTACAGTACTTGAAGGGGACATATATGGCAGTTGGAAGAGGGGCTTTCTACAAGGGCATGTAGTGATAGAACAAGGGGAATGAATTCAAAGTGAGAGAGGGTAGATTTAGGTTAGATATTTTGAAGAAATTCTCCTCTGCATGGGTAGTGAGACACTGAAACAGGTAGTTCAGAGAAGTTATGGATATCCCATCTTTGGAAGTGTTCAAGACCAGGTTGAATGGGGCTCTGAGCAACCTGGTCCAGTGGAAGGTGTCCCTGCCCATGGCAGGGGCTTGGAACTAAGTGATATACAAGGTCCCTTCCAACTCAAACCATTCTGTGATTCTGTGATTTAACTTTGTATAACCAGTTGATCAAGCCAATTTAAAGCTGGGAGCTTCCAGGGAATAGGAGACCAAATTCTATTCATCTACTGAATACTGAAATACCAGGACAGAGACATCAGAAATAAAGTATTTTCATGTAACTCTTGTTAAGAGCCACAGTTGCATTTCTGTTAAATATAATCGTCTAAATAAAAATGCAAGTTAAGGCTTATGAGAAAGGAACAGAACCAGACAATATATTTGGCAAGTAGTAAACAAATGAACTAATAAAAAGACTGGGCTACAATCACACAGAGGTCTTATTTTTGCCAGATCAAATGGTATTGATCAAATGGTAGATATTATCTATAAAATCCCTTCCTTTAGAAAGGATGTGCATTTGGTAAAAGACACACAATTTCTCAAAATATATTCTTTCATGTGTATTTCATATATTCATGTGTAATTAAACTAAGCAATGCAATGCCACAGGATGTTCTGAAGGCCAAATATCTAAGTGAGCTTAAAAAGAAATATAACAAGTGCATGGAATATAAGTCTGGGACTATTAAAACTGTCATTCCTGACTTCACTCTTGAATCTGAGAATTTCCAAAGCCATTTATTAATGTATGTTAAGAAAGCTAACCAATAAAGTAGTTTCTTTGCTCCTATACCCTTTCACATGCAAACTGGAAGAAAAATCCTGGGTTACATTGACCTGTTGTCTCTTTCTTTATAAGTCCTTTGTAATTATATTATCGCCAAGGCCACTTAGGCTCTCGGACATTTAAATATTTGAAGTAAGTTAGCTGAAGCCTGTGATTCAAGACCTAAAGGCTGACATTGCTAAATTTACTTTGTGAGTCCTACAAGAGAACAGGAACATTATGCGAACTGGTTACTGATTAATACTCAAAATACTCAGCCTGCAAGATCAGTCACAATCAACCCTTCCATAGACCACAGTTGCATCCTACCCAGCCTAAAGTATCACACACAGAGTTTTTTTTCATACATATATATGTATGTGTGTGTGTGTGTGTGTGCATATGAAATTTATATATATAATAATATCAATTACTATATTAGGGCAGATTAGATATAAAAAATATTGCTCCCTGAAATGTATATTCATTTTAATATTAGACAGTTGCTGAATAAAAGGGAAGAATAATCAACATGAAAAAAATTCTCAACTTTTCCTTCCTGCAGCAATACAGTAATTTCTGAGCTACTTTCTGGATACATTCTCTTCACTTAGTCCCTTTCTCTTACCTTTTGGCCTCACCAGGATCCAGATTTGACAGAAGAGCTGGGAGTTGTCCCTTAGCCTCTTTGAATCCCCTAATTTCTGCTAGCAGGAGCTCTGAACCAGTTCCATAACTACTGTACAAAATGTGGGCACTTCTATCTTATCCTCTTGTCTTCTGATACAGAAAAAGTCTGATTATTTAATCATGTGCCTTCACATGAAAACCCCAATGTCCTGATCCTCAGAAGGAGGAAACAACTCTAAACACATATTTATGTGGCTATTTCAGTAAGGCCCTAAATCTTCCTTTTGAGGTTTACCAGCTGAGCCATCAACCTAATAAAATATAACAAATGGTGCAATTTGGAGCTTCTCTGGAAAGTAAGCATAGCACTGAATGTAAACTGATAGCACTCAGAATCCAAAATTAAATCCACCTTCCTGCTGCAGGGATAAGGGACTCTAATAGGTCTGTAGTTCAAAGACTTCCAGCCGAGTGACATTTAGGAAGCTTTTTACTTATTTTATTTAGAAACATTTTTACTTGGTTAGCCACCACTTCCAATTAAGACACTGAAATTAATGGGTTGAAACCCCAGCTCATTTTTTACAAAATAAAGTAGCCTTTCAGTTATGAGCTTTATTGTCTTTTTTTTTTTTTTTTTTTTTTTACTAACTAGAATTGCTCTCAAAATCTTTCAGAAATAAAAGTAATTTAAGAAGCTGTTCCTTGACGCATTTCAACTATTTGATTCCAGCTCCCAGCTTTGACTCCATAACTGGCTACGTGTAGACAGGCTTAGTGTATGTTAACATATCAAACATGGACATAAATTTGATGTGTTAGCAGGTCTACTCTGATTAAACTTAGGATCAAGAACTTAATTGCATCACTATATAAGCATAACCTTTATTAGATTACTAACCTGCAGAGAAGGGCAAAAAGGCAAATGTGTCTCTGTTCATATGATTTTACATTGTTTAGTCTTATTGACTGCATCCTGTTCAGCCTCAGTAACAGTTACTTCTTTGGAGTGATTGCATAGAGAACATAATCCTTCAATTTATAAAATCTGAATAAACTTATCTTGCACCTGTCACCTTCTGTTAAGTGTCAGAACAATTAAATTGGTTCTGGAAACAAGTGGTCTGGATCTTTTCCTATATGGTTGTTATCATAATTGAAATTAGAAGTCTGTTCAAAAACCAAATACTTTAACACTTTTTACATAGGCTATTTGGGAACAGAACCTTTTTCTAATAGGATTCTCCTTTCCTCTGAGTGGGTTATTAGGCAGCATGGAAAAATGAACTCTAGTGGCCAAATGGATGAGACTTTAGCCAGGAGAAGACCCTGGGAACCTGCTGAAAAGAAAAGAGGCTATATTAGAAAACAGCCTCCAGCATGGTGGTTTGACTTTGACTTTGACTTAGAGGCTCTGTTCTAGTGTTGCTAACTGCCTTGGGCAGCTCAGTGAAAAGCAAGATGAAAGGGAAAGGTGTGTCCTTCCTACACAGAAAACTAGATCTTATTCAAGTAAAGATGAATTTTACTTCTATATTTATTGTAATACAACATAGATTTGGAAGATATTTGGAACATTAATTTCAAAGGAAATGTGCTGTAGATCCACTAGAGGACTGTCTGATTCAGAGTCCCACAACAAAGACCCTTGATCATATTAAATATTCACAGGTTTCAGACAAAAGGCCTTTAAGGGTATTCATCTCTCTGTACTCCAGTATTTAGTAAAAATAGCTCCTGTCTCCAACAAGATCAAAAAATTCAAGTTAATTTAATAGCCACTCCATGAATGAATACTTTATCACATGGCTCTGATGCTTGCAGTTTACCTCATTTCATGATCTATGCCAGTCTGGTTCTTGAATTTGGGTTTTTATCTTCAACCTGGCTCCTGTGTATCATTTGGTCTAAGGCAAAAGGAGCAGATTACTAGATCTCAGTTTTATATGCATTATGTTTTTTTTTTTTTTAGAAAATAATACAAAGATTTTATTAAAAATAAATATTCTATTAGAAATGGAATTTTAGCTTTTTTGAAAAGAGCAGAGTTTGAACATATGTTAAACTATTAAAACTTATTACACAGTTTAAGATAAACACCATAAAAAGTCTAATGCTTCAACCAAAGATGCTTTGCCTTAGTAGCCTCTAATCATTCTTGAAAGAAAAATGAATAGACTAGTTAGTGTTAAAAGAATATTTTACTATTCATAAAAGTATAATAAATTATTATTCTTTTCTGTGCATAGTGCTTTAATTAAAAAATATACTTTTCTTCTCAAATATGATAATGTGCTTTGTGTGATGGATTAAAAGCCCCTGAAATTCTACATGTCACAGAAAATAAACTCCTTTTCTTTTTCTAATTAAAGAAATTAATGTTGGTTACTGTTACAATATTAAATGTTTGATGGACTGAATGAGATGACATTAGATTATCTTTAAGCCTATTTGTTATAAAAGATGAATGGCAAATACAAATTCAAAACACATCAAAGTCCACAATAACTTTTTAGAAAAAAAGAAGGAAATAAAATGTAAATATGTTTGTTACATTGTTCCTGCTTTGGCCTCTTATATGTACTTACTTAATGTGCAATTCATAAAGCACAACTAATTCTGATGGTTTGTTTTACAATGCAGAAGGTTTAAAAAACTTTCTATGGCAGTTCATGGATTTCCATGTAAAGGCAAAATATTATCCACATGAAAGCAAAAAGAAAATATCCTTTTTTTTTTTTTACCTACAGAGTAAACAAAGGTAGCTGGGTAATAACAGAGAAAGATGAGGAAATTTTATAAAACGTGGATGGGATTAGTCTCACCTAGTTTTTGAGGTATGTTAAAATCTAGTTTGCATTTAAGTTGTAACCGGTTCCTGCTGTAACCAGTAAAGATAAATAGCCATCTCTGAAAGGCAGTTCCTCGGTGGTGGTGTGTAGAACGTGTTTGCTCTTCTAGTTCTTTTACATTTATCTAGATTAATTTTCAAACCAATGTCTTCCAGAGTGTATACTTCTCTCTGCATATGCAAAGGCAGGCGAAGAGCTCTATTCAGCTGTCCACAGATTTCTTTTTTGATGTCCTAGGCTCTACTTCTGACTTCCATCAACACTTCCAGACACCTCCCCGAAGAGTCCAGTAGCATGCTAGACTTGGCAGATATTCTTGGACATTTTAAGATGTATTAGACTCATACAAGTCAAGCTCAAGATGATCAGTTAAATCTTAGATGAATTGAACAGGAATTGGTTCCTCTATATTTAGATATCTACAGCTACATGTCCTCTGGATTATCTAAATTCCTATTCAACTCTAGTGCAAATAGCAGATGAGATGCACCTAACCTCATTCTGTTTGAGATGCCCTAAGCTCTCAGAAGCAATAACATGAAGCCAACAAGTCTTGAAGGAGACTTGAACCCTTCTGGAGAAGCAGTTATAAACCAGGTGGAATAACCTTATGGCATATAAAATTGCAGAGGTTTATGTGTCATCAGATTATTTTTTTCCCTCATCACTGCAGATCATGAGGTGTAGAAGAATTATTTTTCTCATTCCAAAGAGATCATCTACATTTGGTCCCCTGAACAGCTCTCCAGATTTTGGTGACTATACGGTCTAGAATTCTATTAGTTGTAAAGGAAGCCTATATACTCTGCTTCAAGGTGGAGTCTGCCTTATTCTGAAAGCTGATCTCACTCAAAGGAGGTAGGATGAACAGAGTTTCTCCTCTGAAGTGACAGAAATTCCATCATTTCTGTTATTGATGAAGTAAGGGTCAACATAATTAACCCCTAAAAACACAGAATATCAAATATTCATATAACAGGAAGTGCTAAAATATTTGTGGGCTAGGAGAGATTTTGAAGCTGCATCTAGATTTATCTGTTGAGGGACATTAGCAACCAAATCATATTCAGGTCCTCTTCAGAGCAATGATTCTCATACATTGTATACTTTTTCTGAAAACCAAGATACAGATAAATGCTTGTTAATCAAATTATAAGCATTTTATTGTCTGGCAACATATATCTCTAGCTTGAAATTTTTTCATGAATTCTCTGCTAAACCTAGTAAGTCTATCTAAAAACTGAGGATGTCCCAAGACAACGTTATATAAAATCACATAGCTTCAAAATTTATGTACAACCCTCCAACTTTTATTTCAATTAATATGCACTATACACAAAAAGTTTATGTAGAAGTAAATATTTCCATCTAATTTGGGAAAAATAAAATTTATGGTAGCTTTTTCAATAACTTGAAGTATCAAGTGCCTAGTGCTTTGTTTTGTGTTATGTTGGTTTTTTTCTGTTTCTTTGTTTGTTTTTTTTCCCTAAATATCACAGTAAAAGCAGAGTTAAGCATATATCATATAAACACCAATGTAAGCATGTGTATACTTGTATATGAGACACTGTTCCACAAGATAAGCGCAGCAACAGAACTTCCCACTTACATCAGAAAAATATTAATATTTAAAACTATTGCATGCCTTTATCTCCTGCTGATAAGGGTTTTCCTTAAAAAAGCTGTTAAGAGATATTTTGAACAGATGGTAACTGATTTGTTCTATCTTGCATCTCTTCCCAACTGCCATAGAGCTTTACCATTCATTAATCTTCCATAGACTTCCAGTAGCACAGCAACTAAATTACACACATACACACTCTGAGGCCAGGACTGCTGTCAAGCCTAAAATTAAACTGAAGTGCACCATGCCAAGTCTTTTAACAAAACTCTCCTATAAAACAGTTAGAAAAATAAACATTTAGCTTGGAGCCTGACCCATGAACATTCAGTCCTAAAAGGGAGAGCACCAGTTGGTCATTACATTTAGGGCATTCTATGAAGCAAGTTGAGCTGTGATTTGTCAGTGGGAATAAAACCAGAAAACATCTGGTTCGAATTCACCTTGACTCATTAAGGTTTAAGGAGAGAGCTATTTCCTCTGTGTTTGAAGTGACGAGGGGAAAAAATACATTATACCCACAACATCCCCTATGATCCTTGCATTTGTAACAAGGTCTCTACACAGCAGGTGATAACTAAATAAAATTGCAATCTATTTTTTTTGGATTAGAAATTAGGCCACAAATTCTAAAATATCCTGGTTGCTTGGACAACAGACATATACATCAAATTCCTAATCTTCCAGGCTTTATTAACAAAAAAATAGCTCTAACATTTCAGTCTCTGAACTCTGCCAAAACTTCCACTCAAGTTTTTTTCAAACATATTTTTCAAACTTAAAGATGATTGAATTTTTTTTTTAAATGTTGTATTCTTTCTCACAAAAGTTTTCATAATTTTGCTCTCCAACATTTCTGAAAATCAATACTGGCAACTATATAGGGAATTCAAAGAGAACTTTGATCCCAGTATCGTACAGTGCTGAAAGGCTGGCTTTGCCATTTTGCCCTTCTACCTCCTCCATTACTTTTGGCTGAGGCATACCCAGAAAATACTGTAAAATTACAAACTCAACAATACAAGCAGCAGCAGTTTAGAAGCCTAACTTATCATCTATCTTTTATGGCAGTGTAGATATACATATTACATGTGTGAACAGATGTTCCCAAAATCCAAAACTGAAGTGTTGCAGTGACTAGGAGAACAAAGCTCTGCTGTAAATAATTACATTGTTCCTGCAGTCTATCTCTTCTCTTCTTTATTTCCTTTGTTTTTCCATGGGAAAATAAGAAAGATTACATTCTTACTTCACAAAGTTTTATTTACTAATCTAAATGTTATCTTTCAAATGCAAATTTGAGGTTTTAATTTAGAACTACTACTATCTTTTAATTGCATCAGTTTTAGAGGAGAATTAGTATTAGTGTGCAATCTCTATAATCTCTGTAATTATGGAGATTTCTGCAGTGGGAATCATAGACCTCTAGATATTATGTATCTGAATTTCTCTGTTTACCTTAATATACTTTTGTTGCAAAATACCTCCAGGTACAGTTATGTAAAGCTGCAATATTAAAATACAAGTTTTCTTGAAATTTATCTTACCACTGAATAATTTTAAATATCTTTGCTATTATTATTCTGTTTAAATATTTGTTTTTATCTAGTGTGTACCTTGTACAGGCATTTCAATATCCAGAGTCTCACACTAATTCAAATTAAAAAAAATTAAGATGTTTGGTTAAACCACTCACATCTTCTCAGTATACATATAATGCTGCATACAGTGTTCCTGAAGTATGTAGAACTATTAAAAATCTATACCAGAAAATTACTTGCCATTAAAAAGATATAAATTCCTCTCCAGGCAGTTCCTATTTCTATATATATGTTCTTCTCAAATTTTATTCTTTGTTTGTTGATCTTAAAAAAAAAAATCCACAGCACAATGTGTGAAACCAGCCTGTGAAGAGCTCCTGAACATGAGACTCTTCTAAATTTTCAGAGAGAATGAATCCATGTTCAAAGATTCATGATCTGCTTATTACATCAGCATGAGCTGCAGACTTAGAGGACCTATGACCAGTTGAACTCTGATCTTGGAATTAACAATGCAGCTTGGCTTACCTGATAACATACTGGCTATATGTGCTTCATTTTTTGTAATGTATGTAAAGATGAAGGAAGATATATATAGATATAGATATAGATAGATATAGATATAGATATAGATATAGATATAGATATAGATAGATAGATATAGATAGATATATACACAAATTATAGAGCACACTGTCATGGTCACACTTCTATTTCTGAAGATTCTTGTGGTATCACATAGAATACAACTTTCAATACAAATTTAGTTTATTACCACACCTATTAGTGGAAAATGAATAGTAGGTTATACACGACACTTAATGTATTTACTTTAGTCTCATAAATTTTTCCTGGGAAGAAAAAAGAGGATATTTTTGAGACATTTCTATCACACAGCTATGCAGCAGGGAACCCAGAATAAGAATGTTTCCCAGCTCCAAGTCTCTTTCAGCCTTTTGGAACTAAAATTTATATTTTCATCTACAGAAATTACTTAGCATTTTGATCTCCAGCAATTGCTTAGCATCTAAGGCTGCATCTTGTTGTGAAAAAAACTAATGGGATAATTCTTTGTCATTCAGTGTTAGTAATGCATGCATACCAAAACATTCATACCCTCCAGTATCAGAAATTGCATCCATATTGTCTTTTGGGATTTTACCTTTTTGAAACTGCCATCATGAGATATTTTTTCTTACTTTTTTGTAACAAACCAGAAAACACTTAAAGGAGTATTATAAAATAACACTACAGACAGTGTACTGCAAATGTTCTCTTGCCCTGCTTAATTTACTAATACAGATGCAGGCCAAAGTATGAGTAGACACTAGACAGATTGCTGTCCAAAGCTACTGCTGGGAAGGAAAGATAACCTTTTGCTCTTTTGGTGAGTAAACTTTGAGTGTGATTTGTATTTAACAAGGGACAATAAAACTGTTCAGTATCTGAAGTAGATGTGGCAAACTACAAAAGATACCCAAATACTGCTTTTTATTGATTTACTAATATAACCCAGTAAATATGATGGCACTTTACAGACAAATAGAAGCCATATCCCTGAGTTGAAAAGCAGGCACTCTAAAACAATTGAGGTAACAATATTATGAAGGTGTTAGGACCTGGATAAAGGGTAAGAGAGAGAATTTTTTCTTACAACGGATTGACAGAGGCTGACAAAATAATGATGTAATTACAGCATTTTGCTATTTTGGTACCAATATGAAAGAGATTATTTTAACGGTATAGAGTAGGTTTTTGGGGTCTTTTTCTTGAAGAAAGTTCAGGAAAAACATTTTATCTCTTAACTTTCTTTGCATAGTGAGTATGATTACTTTTACAAAATATAATTGCAATAGTATATGTTCTAAAACTAACTTTGTTCAGCACAAATGCTTGTTGTTTTTTTTAACAGTTGAAATTTAAACAAACATTAATCAAAGACAAAATGTTTTGAAGACACATCATAGCAACATAGTGCATTTATCTGCTAATTGTCTGAGGACAAATTCACAGAAAGTTACTTTTGTTGGCTGGCTAAGGGCAGTGAATTTCAGATGGTTTGTTCTGCTGATAATCAAATGACTCATCAGATTGTTCAAGGATTAGGCATCATTAGATGTTTGATAAATATGTAAGTCTTAATATCAAAGCCTTTTTTGTCCTCAGTGTGAAATATATACCCCTAACCTAGTATATTAATTTGATATTCAAGGGCCACTGTGTGATAAAACATTTTGTTTCCTTCCAAATGGATGTACTTTGGGCATCATGTATGGGGAAATATCTGCAATATTTTCTCAATTTTATTCAGACCTTTCAGGATAATCTAAAAGACATGACAGGAGCTTCCCTAATGTCTTTGGAAGCAGTTTTTGTTTTTCCCTTGTGTGCTTACATTCTATGACTTTTAAATGTAAATGTGCCCAAACACGTCAATGCAAATATTGGGCAAAAATTTTTATATGTCACGGTTCATATTTCAAATAATAAACTTTCAACTTCTAGTATAAAGCTGCATTTCATACCCTTATCTTTTGCTCTAATTCTCTGTTCTCTGATAGCAAAATTCAATGAATGTCTAAAAGGTGTTCCCTGTAATCTCTTCCCAATTTTTGGAGTGTAGAAATTCCTTGTTTTCAATGTTCAACAAGTACTTCTTTTGCTCTTAGAAATATATCTGTGGTTTTAATATCATTAAGGATTGGATTATCTAAGTGTAGTTGCAAAGATATCATTGTATGATTTAAATAAGAAAGTAACTGGAGCTCAGTGATACACAGTCCTTCACCTGATATGCAGGGGGAAATCATGTCACTACTTTTAGGCTCTCTTAAATGCAACATGAAATTCTTTCTTTTTCCAAGATATTTCATATATATTAGCAATAATCAAACACCAATGCTGTGACACAATGAATAGTGCCCTACACATTATCAGGGTTGTAGTGCACACTTCTTTTCTAAGCCATTTAGGAAGATGTGGCATGCATTTCCTTTCAAAGAACTTCCTTCTGACTTCGGACTTCAGAGGACCAGAATGTAAACAAGTTTCATTGCTTTTTTAAAGGTAGAAATGCAAATTGGTGAAAAGGTAACTCCAGTAACGGTTGGGGGGAAATCCCTGCTGTCTCTCAAACCCAAGGTTTTTGTTGCTCTCTTGCTCAGAAAGGACATTTAGGCCTGTGTTGTTGTGGCAAGCTAAATAGCTATTACAATGGAGCAAACATTACAAAGCTTTTAAGGGAAAAAAAGAAACTTTATCCAGCCATGTTTAAAGTAGTTTAGGTCAATAATTCAAAACTAAAATTCTCACAATTTTCTACCAGTTTTTGAAAGAAGTGTGATGCCATTGATAGTGTATTGAATGGAAATCACACAATCATCTAAAATATCTTGCACCTAACTATGGAAGCCATATTTCTTTAAAGAACAGGACCCAATACAATTACTTACACAACCTCTCCCACTGCTGTTATTTCCAAGTTTCTCTTCACAAGTATGGATCAGATCCAAGAATGTTAGACCTCAAAGCATATTTACTGTTCATTTTTGAAAATGTATCTCCATTGTTAAATATCCAGCAAAGATCTATAATTTAGTCCATTTTAACCAAAAGGCTCACAATATTGAATCTCATCTATATGCATCAAAACCATGTCATTTTCCTTGTTTATTCAGTTCTTAAAACTTGCAGGAAGCTAACTGCATTGTTCCTTCTTTCACTCTAGATCCATACTGTTATGAGTTTCTGTTAGTGTCTTTACACTGCACTGTCAAACTAAGGTTTCTTGACTGTGTGAGGTTTTTGTGTACATGGGACATTAAACTGGATAAGCTGAGGTCAGGAATTTATGTTTTTCTTGCCTAGATTTTCTTACACTTTCTTTTTTTCTCACACATTTCAGATGCTAGGTTTAGTTTCCTGTAGAATGTTTCCTGGAAATCTGACAAAGTAAAATAAACAAAAAGAAAGACTTTTATTATTTTTAAGGAAGAACTGAATTTTAGTTGAACAGAAATAATTCAGGGTGTCTATAAAGACTTATGATCCTTGAATAAAAGAACAGAACACGTGGAATATGATACAAGCGGATTTTTAGGGAATCTTGCAAAATTTGCTGCTTCGGGTTATTGATACTGCAAAACAACCTCAGTGAAAAACATCACCTTTTCTACATGCATGAGGTGAGGTACCTGTAACAGTTTAATAAAATTGCCCATCTGGCCCCAGTTGACCAAAGGGATATTCCAGACCTTATGGCATCATGCTCAGCATATAAAGCTGGGCAAATAAAAAGGAGAGGGAAGGGTGTTTGGAGTAATGGAGCCATTCTTTTCTGGAGAGGGTTCGACACCTGCCTGTTCATAGGGTGTCATGAATTAATTCTTATATTGCTTTCTCACGTACGCAGTTTTTACTTTCTCTATTGAACTGTCTTTGTTTCGACTTATATGTCTTCTTACTTTTATTCTTCTTATTATCTCCCTCATCCTACCAGGAAAGGGTGGGTGTGAATAAGTGGCTGTATAGGGTTTAGTTGCCAGCTGGCAAACCAAGACAAGCTAGAAGCAGCTGGATTTAAAACAGTAGTTCAAGCCTGGTTCTACCATTTGCCCACTGCCCCATATTTATTACCTATATTACAATATTTGCATCTAGTGCAGAGACCTTTCACACATTTTAAATTGTGTCAAACCTTCAGACTTTCCTAAAATGTAAAACATGTTGATTAACACATCATATCCATTATTCACTATGATACATGTTAGCAGTATACTAATTACAAAAGTTTTGCCATCTGCATGAATTTAGGAACCACTCTTAAAACACTTCAGTTTCAGAGCAACTGCTGATTAGATATTCAATGTACAATAAGGGCACAGGACAGCAACATCACGCATTCCCCATTAGAAAATTTATCCTGCATATATATTGTCACTTAGCAGTATGGAAACAGTATCTCTGCAGTGGAAAAAAAATGCAATATCTGCTATATTTATATATATTAATAGCAGATGCTGATCACTGTTATGGATGTTCTTGCTACCAGGCACTCAGATACACATTTGACACATATTCACACTCAAAAAGGCAATCACATACCTGGATCTGCAGTTCAATTAGCATTGTAACACTGGCCTCAAGGTGCCTTAAAGGCAGATCTTTTAAGGTATGTTTGGCAATAAAACATAAAATAAGGAATTTCTAAAAATTTTGACAAGTTAAATTACTTTACAAGCCAGATTTTTAAAGATATTAATAATTATTGTCTTCTGTTCTTTAAAAAGAAAGAAGAAAACACCAAAAAGAAGAAAATTGAAGAAAATGGTTTTACAGAATACCAAAAAAGCGTTGCAAAATCAATAAATTTGGGGAGATTTTCTGAGCTGATGAGTATATGTAAACAAGAGGTTAATTGTAAACAACAGTGTTGTAATTTCTGTTTAATTTCCAGAGAAAGAAGAAAATCTTAAATGACAAAGTATTTTGCACAGAGCACAGCAGTTGTGGTTTAATAATTATGATTAGTGCCATCAAGGGCTTTTTGAACAGGGACCAATAAGGGAAAGTAAAGCAGGCTAGTCACAAACTGTTCAAGCCCTATATCAAATATTTAAGAAAGTATAACTTTGAAAAGGAGTATACAGAATCAGAGTAAAATTATACAAGATGCAACAGTAGTAGAAAAGGAAAATTAAGAAACTTAGAAAACTTGAGTAGAGATGCTGAAGGTGATTGGCTCTTACAAGGACAAAAACAGATTCTTTTCCTCTATTTTTGAAATTTTCTTGCTAAAGAAAAATAAGAATATAATAAAAACTGTAATTTTATGATTATTTTAAGAGAACTCTTATTTCAAAAGAGAAAGCTGTAGTCGGAAAGTGTTTTGATATGACATACATAGCACTGACCTCATTTCCTTTCAAACTTCATAACTATCATCAGATAAAAACAGTTCCCTGAACGTTGCTAACTCAGCATGGTGCTACTGACCGCTGCATTTATTATAGCATGTTTTAAAAACATTGCAAGAGGAATGCAAGATTTCAGAAGTGCTCCAAGGTGGATTAAGTCTCCTCATCTTGACACCATGCACTCTAAATGCACTCTCAGTGCATTTAGTGCAGAATGCTGACAGTAAATTATTCTCCGACTGTATCCTTCAAAGTGCTAGGTGTCAATTCTAAGCAAGTTACAAGGGTTCCCTCTATGTTAAAAATAAAGAGACAGGCCCCCTTCAGAAGGTAAGTTACCCTCCTGCAAAATGAGTATCTAAAATTACAATTACAGACAAAATCCAGCACTTTCTAGAGGTGATTCCCTCGGGAATGCAGCTGGAGACAAAGACAACCAAGGGTTAGGCAAGATATGTACATTTTGTAGAACAAACTACAGCAAGATAATTTTTATGGTGCCTGTATCTGGAAAACCTCTCATTGTTATGTTTGATCAATAAGAATATAAAAGCAGGGTGCCTTATGCTCAAAGATCTGGAATTTCACTTATTTTGAAGCATTTTTTAGAAGTTGCAAGACAAAAGACATTATCTTTTACCAGAAACTTTGTTTAGAGGAATGTAACAAAAAAGCAGCATTACAAATTTTGTTTATTCCAACTTCTTATCATACAAAACTATTTGTTACCAAAAACCCAAACAAACAAACAAAGGAAAAAAATCCAAACTTGCTAAAAAAATATGTTTTCAGATGAAGAAACTTAGAATCAGAGAAAGAAGAAGAAGAAGATACATAGAACAAAATATCATAGAGTCATAGAATATTCATAGTTGGAAGGGACCAAAAATGATAATTGAGTCCAACTCCTAACTTGATCAAAATCACTAGGGAAAGCATATATCTGAAAAATTAGAGTTTGTTATTTCCTTTTAACTCACATTCTGTCATTCAAAATAGATTCCCTGTGTTTCACCACTCATATTTTCCCTGATGACCTCTATGTTTCACCTAGTTGCCTATAAAAATTAGTCCCAAGTCCCAATTTTGTGAAGTCCCAAGAAAATTTCAGGAAAATAGAAGTTTCATATATGAAGCCTAACACACATGCACTAACAGTTTTAATCCACGTATTGAGCTTGGAAGTTCACAGCTGCCTGTAATTTTTCTTTAGTTCACTGTCTTTACCAAATATCTGAACAGAAAGACAGAAATAGACAGGGTTGCACAGCTAAAAGGAACTTCTGCTTCAATTACACCTGAAGCTGACATTTTAGGCTGATCTATATCTTAGGAGATTTGGATAGCAGGTTCAGATACCCATCCTCTTTCTAGTGAGCTGGTGACTCTTTTATAAAGCTTCTAATCTTGAGAGATGGCTCTATATATTAGTCCAGCTGGATTCTGTGCAAACATTTGTATTAAATGCAACTGCTGTGTGGAAATCTGTTTTCCACCAACTGAGAAACATCTGTAGATTATGTCCTAGTAAATGCAGAAGGGCTTTGTTAATTTCTTTGTTTCGTCTTATTTATACTATCCCGCTTTTTATTAGTCTCCCTGCTGTCTAACAAACTTCAATTGATATAACATGCTGCTGTGAAAAATCTAGACTGCATACACAGTAACTTCAGTTTTCACTTGCTTAAGGTTATGTTCTCGCTGCACATTGCACATTTAATTCTCACAAATGTTAATGGGCTTTAAGATTGTGTACTGAGGGCAAACTGGAGCTCCTATATTAGTTGCTGGTTAGATTCCATCATGCTTCATAAAGTACTAACTGGTAAAAACGTAATTGTTAGAACAAGGTCCATAACACAAAAATAATTTAAGAGAACAAAAAACTTTTTAATTCTTTCTTAAAATAAAATTGTGTATGTATGGTTATGGGATACAAATTCTAGGGTACTTATATTTAAATGCATGTACAAGCAATTAGTTGATCCTGCATGGATTCAATTCTGTAATACATATTGTGGACTGATGACGCAAAAGCTGTTATCAAAGTGAAAAGGAGCACAGGCTTTTATAAGGTCAGCAATTTTTCAATGAACTGGCAAAGCAAGGATTATAGCTTCAGACATCTTGGTACCTATTTAAATATCTAGAACTTTTGAACATTTGTTGCTGTTTCTGGGGATAAAATAAATCATTTAGGAAAAGAAAAAGGAAAATGGATGCTTTATTACATGTATTTACTTCCCCTTTGAAGTGCGTGTCAGATTTGCTCATTTAAAAGAAAATAATTCCACTACAATCATTACAGTAATTCGGGTTCAAACAGCCGATGAAGCCAAGCTGTATTCTGTCTGCTTTGAAGATCTTCAGTTGGTTTTCTCACACACATTTTGAATAAATCTCCTAAAACACAAAGCTATGAAAAAAATGACAGACTGGAAGGGACAAAACCACAGTATCAGGATACTAGAAATTAGAAAATAAAATCTTTCTCAAGAAGGTCATGTACTCTCTCCCTCACTACAGCAGAATTTTTTCCTATAAAGCTTTTTTCAGATTCAGTTTAAAAATGAACAAGTGGCATTTCCATCACTTCCCCTGGGAGGCAATTTCATATTTAATGTATTCTCAGTGTATATAAGGTAGGGAGGGACACCCACATCTCCCACTTTGTTGAAAAGTGCTCTAATCATTTGGGAGAGAGGGCAGGTGGGAGGGAAGGAAATGTATTCCACCCCTCTTGTTGAAGCTGTGTCACTATGCAGAAAAGATTTCAGGATATCATGGGAGGGAGGAGGGAGAGGGAGAGCGGAAAGAAGAGAAAGAGCTGACTGCTAGTTAACACATTCAGTTTGGTACAGGGAATCCTAGGTTACTGCTACGAGTTTTACTCTAGAGACTTTATTTTATCCACTGGTCAAGATAAAATAGGAAACATTTCTAGCTAATTTGTCTACAGATCTTATTTTTATAAGCTCATATATAGAAATGCAAGATTGAAGAGGCATGACCATCTGTTTTTCTCAGATGGTATTTTGCATCATGTGGATAGATCTGGAAAAAAAATCCCGCAACTTCTCTGGACAATCTGTTGGTGTTACATACAGTGCCTTATGCAAATTCCAGATTAGATGTTAATTTCACCTGTGCTACTTAGTAATACATATTTAAAGGCAAAATCACATTATGTTAGTAGGAAAATTAAATAATATTTATTTACCTTAGTTTATCTACAAATGTATTTTCTTGGCTTTGACACATCAGTATCCTCCTGCCTGTACTACTAGAATTAAAAGTCCAACAAGGTTTAAGCAGACTGAGTTTAAAGTTATGCTGTGTTTGAGCTTCATGCTACATCAATATTAGCATTCCTTGAACAGTAGTTCAGATTTGCTAAAGCTGTATTCCTTGTGACAGGGTCTTTTCTTGTCACATGCAAATACAGCCATTGTTGCAATACCTGAGGCAGAAATAGGACAGAACTCACTTTATTAATAATAATAAAGTGTAATAAATCCCCATGGATACTTGAAGGATTAGGGTTCTCTCTAAAAAGTGAACCTTGTGTTCCAATCTGTAAATGTTGAGTAGTGATCTAATTCAAGATGTAACTCTACGATAAAACTAAACTAGCTTGCTGGGTTTTTTCTGTTCATATTCTGATTTTTTTATCAAGATGTTTTTACTGAATGTCTCATAATTGGAGGATTTCTGGATTTTGTCAATGAAAGCACTTCTGTGCCTAGTGGAATACTTTTCTGGTGGGTAAGTGGCAGGAGAAAGTAATTTGGGGGGGAGGGGGAGCACTATGAAAGTCAAAAGATGAAAGTGTTATGACACTTAAGCAAGCTCAGATAAAATACTTGAGAAAACTCAATTTTAGCTCCTGTGATATGTAGACTAAAGTTGACGATGACTCTCATTCAGTCATAATGATAAGTCTTTGGCTCCAAACTCTATCTCTACACTTTATTCTTCTCCATCTGTTCAATCAAGTGTCACTCTTAGCAACTTCCTTCATCTCTTTCCCTTACACAAACTTCCCTCACACAATTCCAGAATGGATGAATACATTCCAACTACAATGAGCACCCTCTAACTGTTTTCTGTACCATCCTCTTTGTTTTGTGCTGAGCCATCTGTCGTCCTTAGAATGCAAGTCCTTTGGAGCAGAGTATTCATTAGTAGTTGAACAATGATTTCTCAGCAAAATTTATACTTAAACCACCAACATTGTTACACTTAGAGTTTGGAGAAGTTAGAAGATATCTTATTAAATAAGTTCAATTAAATCCAATTATTAAATCCAATACCTATGGAAGTGAAGATTATCTGTGCTATTATATGCAGTCTGAATGAATCTTCCATATCTCTCTTCAATTTCTACAGTACAAAGTACTTCACCTCACAATGTATCTTTAGACAAAGGCTGTTATTGATTCTGGAAGTCACATTTCTGCAAGTGGCAGAAAGATGCTGTGCACCACTTTCTTTTCCTTCCATTCCAAGCACCCATTGTTGCTGCAAAACAGATGAGACTTGGGATATTTACTGCCTACTGTGCATAAACTCAAAGTAGGTGGCACAATTCTTACTTGTCTTCTTGATAGTGAAGTAAGGCTTCCAAGAGTGAACTCATTTGTCTGAGTGCTCATTTCACTTTCTATGGGCACATATCAAGATTAAGTAGGAAATCACTGTATCTTTATGTGCTTTTACAAAGAATGCATACAGACTTAAAATGACAACAAAATTCCAAATTGATATTCTCAGTGCAATGCCTGTCAATACAAAAGCAACTCAATTTTTTATGTGTTCAAAAGAAAAACAGAATAACAAATTGGAATAGTAAAGAAGGCAGCCTAATCTAACACAGCACCAATCTCAAAAAAGCATCCTTTGATCTTGATCAAAGGTAAAGAAACTGGTTGGGTACCTATCTTCGCATCATCCATAGCATTCCACCGGTAGTAGCAGATAGCCACTGCTGACTTCACAACAATGAGTAGCTATTACTCACAATGAAGTCAATGAAATTCCTCATGTAACACCACCAATGACAGGAAGAGATTCATAATCTGACATTTAGTGAATAATTTCTGACCTATTATATCAGAAAAAAAGGTAGTTGAGACAAAATGTAGTGATTTTTAAAGAAACAGACACCTCAGAAAAAAAAAAAATTAAATTAGAAAAAAAAACTACCCAAAACACAAAAAACAACAACCCTTAAAAAAAAAACCTGAAAAACCTCCCAACCCTCAAAAAAAAAAATCCTAAACCAATTTAAAAAATGAAAACATTGAAAAGTAGAAGGAAGTCCCTGGATGTAGGTAAAAGATCTTACTATGAAAAGTTATAATAATTTCATATTTTTCAGTTCTTGTGTGGAAAAGATAGGGAAGAGAAAATTTGGCACAGATTTTAAATCACTGTAGCAATAGGGATTCAAAATTACTTAATTAAAACTGTCAAATATGAAATGCATGAACTGTATAGTGCATGTAAAACATACATATTGTTCATGATTTTCTCCACTTCTGATTTTCAAAACCCTAAAAAGGACACCTACAGAAAAATGTGTTCAATGGACAAGACTCATTAATCTCTAGGTATGTGCTGTCTTCTTACACAAGTGGCAAGTCCCCTTAGCATAGGAGACTCAAAAATATTTAAAATATTTCTGAAACAAATTAATGCTATATAAAGTTATGTTTCCAACATATTTCTGAAAAGATCAAAAGCATGACAGCAATTTTCAAGTCCTGCTGTCCACGGCGATCCCACAGCAGTAGTATTTGAGAGGCTCTCAATGCTGGTAACTCAACCTTCCCTTGCTTTGGCCATAAGGATCAGTTGCACAGACCAAGGTCAGTGCACGACCCCACTCTTGTGCTTAACACTGCCTTGAAGTGCTGGGCTCCCCGTTCATGCCATTTCATTGCAGGTGTCTTAAGAGTCTAATTCAGTTTCTCGCTCTTAGATTGAGATTTAATATGCTGGCCTATACTTAAATCCTACTCAACCACACTATAAAAAAATACAATATAAAGGAGCCTTTGTCTTGCAAGAGTGAAAGGATGATGACAGTACAAGATGACAGTGGTTTCAGGTGTTTGCCTTAATGCCTCTGCATTTACTCACAAAGATTAGTCACAAAGCCTTGAATGCCTTCAGTGAGAAGACAGTAAAATAAGGTCTGGTTACACTTAATTAGGAGCTGCAGGTTACTCCTTGGATGTTGAGCTTTAAGAAACACTTGAGCTCCTTAATATCTTAGAAAATATATCTTAGTAAATGTATCTATACTGCTCACAGGTCCATGTATTATTTGGAAATAAACTGCAGCTTTTGTCTTCTTCCTAAGCCGACTAAAGTTTGCTGTAGACTAGTTCACTGAGTTTAGTTTTTCAGTTTCAGTGAAAAGCATTTTTCAATGTGTATATACATATGGTACATCATAGGGGAAACCACTCAAAATTATTCTTCTGAAGGAATTTGTTCTTTTAATGATTTTTTTGTTTCAGTGCCTCAGTTAGGGAAAGTGCTTAGAGATCATATACTCTAAAACAATAGATCTTCTGCACAATATCCTATTATGAAGATTCTGTAACAACAATCAGCAATTTGAACTTTCATCTACCAGATGGTTTTGTGTGTCTCATGTGTCAGATCTTTAAACAAACATTGAAAAATGACACATTTTCAAGTGCCTCTGCTCCATTTATAGCCTATCTGGTTTAGCAGAGCAATGGCTTGCACACTATGGAATGAGGAGTTTAATGGCTCATACATACTTCATTTGAAAAATATCAATAACCATTCACAAGTCTTTTCTTGCATAAACTACATGAAAATCCCTATGTAAATGGTGCATAGTTTCTTTATGATTCATGTTATGGGTTGGTTGGTGTTGTGTGGTTTTGGGTTTTTTGTTTGGGATTTTTTGCTGTTAAATCGCTTATAAAAACTTGGCTTTACCTGCAGAGTTTAAAGCAAATTTCCACTGGTGATAAAA
The DNA here is from genome assembly GCF_024509145.1 of Vidua macroura. NCBI lineage: Eukaryota > Metazoa > Chordata > Aves > Passeriformes > Viduidae > Vidua > Vidua macroura. The sequence goes on along the minus strand of NC_071572.1, from coordinate 51,825,355 downwards.
TACATGTTTTATTCCCTTTAAACATTTTCAGTTACATAAATAAGCTATAAGAAATGCCTTGTTTTCTTCCATTATTAAAGCTGAAAACAGTCGTATAGAAGTAGTAAATAATACCTATTTGGTATATTGGCAGTCTAATTCATTCAGGCAAATCCAGAAGCCAAAACCAGAGCTGCATTATAAAAACCTTCACTGTTTCTGTTTCTACATGAAATTTTTTTTTTAACTATGTAAAAAAAAAACCAGAGACTCAGAATGCTGATTTTCAAGTGTTTCCTTAGTAGACAACCACAAGTTTAATGGTGTTAAGCCATGGACAACAGGAGCACAGAACAGTGACTTGGACAAGTCTGTGATAAGTGAAACATGCAGTTTTCAATTTTTATTTAACAGCACTTAAATAGCTGCTATCTGTCTATCCATTTGGGCATATTGTTCTCCTTTGGATTCAAACTATGAATGAGTAACTGATGTGTGGAATGCCTGAACTGTTCTCTGTTCAAGGACCATGTGGCTTGGCCTACACAGCCAGAGTGCATTCTTTTTGAATACATGACAGTGTAATCTTAAAGGATAAGCTTCTTAACCATATCCAATACTTTTATAATCCCCTAATGTAGATTAGGACTTTCTAGAATAAGATTTACCCTACTGTTTCCAAGTGAAAGTGAAACACCTGAAAAATAGACGTCTTGAATGAAAAGAAGCATTGGGGGGGGTGTGTGTATGTACATGTTCTAATTTTGTTACCTTGTTTATTACTGTTTTTAGTTTTACTGAATAGATATCTTGGACAATAAATATTCTAACACAAACACCAAACATTAATAACTGCAAGAAGAATTAGCAAATAATTGTCTTGCCTGGTGGACAGGAAGTTCTTTTATCCCCTTTTCACTACAGGTGCCTGACATATTTCCAGTAACATTTCTATCAACTAATTTCAGTGCCATTTGAGCTAGGCTAAATTCTCCTGTCCTATGGTCCAGCCTCTAGCAAAATACTGGCTGGTGACCTTTGAAATTTTATAATTCCATTGGAAAAGGAAATAACTTAAATACCGAAACCCACCTTTAAAAGCATCAAAATTCTAAGTGAATTTAAGGTTAGATTTTGCAGGATTTTTTCCCACTCACATATGTCAGAACTGAAAGTATTTTTAGATGAAAATTTGTTTTTACTTTCCTTATGAAAGGTTGGGGTTTTGAGCTCCAGGTATATGATTACAAAATTATTTTGTTGTAAGATAGAACCTGGGCTTTTGCACAGAAGAGCTTATTTTTTTCTTACAAGTTATAATTAGGACGGGTGTGGTCACAGAAAAGTGCTAAATTTTTGCCCAATCATGTCTACCTTCGTGTAAAGTGAAATGTTACCTGGTATTATCCCACAAAGCTTATGAACAGAAGGTTTGATTGAAGATTTAATAAAATTAACACTACTTTCTTATTTTCCTCTTTTCTTCTTAATTTTCTCTTCAAGATGAAACTCATCAGCACTTGACAAAAACTGCAAATAACAGCCAGATGCAGGAACTGGTTTTATCTTTTTATGCGAGTATGTGGTGCTAATTAGTGCAAATTGATTAAACTTTAATTGCCTGATCCATGGCTAATTAATATTTATAAGATGAATGAGCAAGAAAACCAGACATTTATTAAAACACTTTAATGATTTTTCATATGTTTTGACAAAGCAAAGCAAATAGATGTTATGAGTTTAGATGTGCCAGACATAAGTACAGTATTTCTTACATTTTCTATCAGCATCAGAAAACTAATAATTTTCCCCCACAAACTATGAAAGTATTTTTTCTCTTCCACACAAATAGTATGGTGCAATGTTCTAGTTTCTACTTCATAATGCAATTTGTTGCACAACAGAATGACATAGAATTATCATGCCTCATGCCACCAAAGATACAACTACATCAGAAATAAATTTGTGTTCAAGTCTGTTTTTTAAAATGAACTGAATTGAATAACTCAGTTTCTTGTAGCCATGTCTACCTCAGTTGAAAAAATATTATTTCAACCCCAGTCTAACAATACGGTTTTCTAGCTATCAACATTACTTCTTTTACTTCTGTAAAAGATTATTTCTCATTGACATACAAAACAAGACAATAATTCTTTCCTAACAATAACCCCAGTGCTTTGAATGCACTGTGTGAAAATGAAGCAAACAAACTTGGCTTGCTATCATAATGCCTAAAATTATTTAAAATCCATTATGCTGCTTACTTTTTCTCTGTCCACTGGGAAGATCTATTACTGCTTTTGTTCATTCTGATCCACCAAACTGGATAACCTGATAAACAATTGTTTTTAGTAGTTCCCTTTTGGAGATAGCCCATATCTAATGAGGTTTTCATGTTAGGAAAAGTGTCTTGACCTTCCCACGTTCCTACCAGTTAGTCTTAAGAAGAAGCAATTGGGATGTCCAGAGGTGAGGTTTTGCATACATTAATTAAAAAAATGGAAAAATAAAATATATGTATTTTGCAAAATCAAAAATTATCTAGATTTGTTTCAGATATGACTAATTATTAGAAGCTAGAAATGAAGCCAGTTAGGACTTAGATTTCCTGTTCTTTGGTACAAATGGCATTTGTGCACATAGACATCACCAAAAACTTGTGACACCTCTGGCAATCCAGCTAGAATAATCTCTATCATGTGTTATTTGGTAGCATAGATGTCACCTTTTCTTTACATCGCCAAAGAGTAAACTCAGGCTTGCTAAGTACGAAACCCCAATGGAACCCTTGGGCTACATTTTATACAGCAAATAAAATGATATTGCCTCTCTTTGCATAAAGATGAGCTAAATTCACTGACATTGCTAAATAAAAGAGGGTGATCACTAACAACAGGACCATTTTGTACAGACTGGCTCACATACACGCTGCTGAAAACTTTCCATCTTAACATGTCTAGGTGGCTCATCCAAAATAGTGACAAGGATAGTTAAGTTAGGAATCAGATGTTAACTGCTTTCTCCCTGGTTCTCTTTCAGCAGCTTAGATTCAATCAAAAGACTTTGGCAACTTCAAGACCAAATGATCTCTGAAACTCCTATGCACTGCAAAGTTATAATTTTTAAACTTGTGGATGAAATTCCCTTTATTTTAATTTTCTTCTTTTTTTAATTTTTTTGGGGGGGGTGCAAGGTGACGTAATGAAACAATTAATTTTGTTTAATAAGTGATCCCCTAACAAATTCATTTTGAGAAATTATTGCAAGTGAAAAACACTGAAAACCTTCCCATATTTAGTGCAGTCAATTAGTAATTCTTTTCAGATAATACACTTTTGAAGCCCTTTTGCCCACATACTCACACACCCCCCACACACAGTTTTTTGATCCACTAAAAACATTCTGAGGTGAAAATTTTAGTAAAACACTCTTACTGTGATCCAATTAGGAAATGCAAAAGAACCCCACCACACAAATATATATAAAAAAAGAAAAATCCTTTCAGAAAATAAAAATCACCTGGACTACTAAGTGATTTGCCATAGCAAATTATTAGAAAATTAGATTAACTTTCACATTCGGAAACAATTTACAAATAAATACATCTAAGCATTAGAGAAAGCATTTTAAATTGATGAATAAATATATTAGCCTATAGAGCAGCAACTATAAAAATTTGAAGGGCAAAAAATAATAAATCATTCGTTGTGTACATGAAGAATTCAGAAAGTTTCTGCTAAACTCAATTACAGATATCATTATGTACTATAATTTCTTAGTAAGAATTTGAATTATGCAATAGATAGCACATTCTGGAGCACATGAAAAAAAACTGTACACCTATTATGGGGCTATGTGTAAAGAAAGCCACAGGGTCACAGAACATTTGAAGTTGAAGGAGCACTGAAGGTTATCTGGTTCAAGCCCCCTGCTTTAATAGGGCCACTTCTTAGAGCCTGTTGCTCTGGGCCATGTCCAGACAGCTTTTGAATGCCACTCTCACAACAAAAAATGTTTCCTTAATCTTAAGTAATCTAATAAACACAATAATATAATCTGCATGTTCATGCCACAATGAATGTTATGAACACATGTTTTATTTCACTGTACCTAAAGCTCAGTATTTAAAACAAAAATATAAAAATACATTTAAAAGGGAAATTTGGTGAAATTTCACATATCACATGACAGTTACACAAAAGACTGCTGCCATTTGAATCAATAAAGCTCCAGAAAAAATTAGGGCAGACTAAATCCAAGTAGAAACTTTCCATTCAGATAACTTGCTACTAAAATCTTGATCAGGGTTAATATCAGAGGGTGTTCAGCACTAGTGTATAATTCCAGCCAGATTTGTCCAGCATGTTTCCTGATTATGCATTGTTGGAGTTTGCAGTCCTGAGGGATAGGGGTCAGGTAAGAAGTTAGGCCCCTGAGCTTTAGGAAAGCAAACATCCCGCTCCTCAAGGAGAACGGTCAAAAGGACCCCCTTTGTGGTGTCCCTCAGGGGTCTGTACTGGGACAAGCATTATTTGGCATCTTCACTAATGGCACAGACAAAGGGATTGAGGGCAGCCTTAGCAAATTTGCAGATGACACCAAACTGAGTGGTGCAGTTGAACAGCTGAAGGACAGGCATGCAGAGGGACATGAACAAATTCAAGTGGGTCTATGGGCTTCTCATGAGACCAAATGCAAGGTGCTGCACTTGGGTCAGGGCAACCCCTGGTATTAGCCCTGGCTGGGGAAAGAGCAGATGGAGACCAGCCCTGCAGAGAAGGTGCTGGTGGATGAGACTCTGGACATGACCCAGCAATGTGCACTCACAGCCTGGAAACCAAACATGCTCTGGGCTGCATCCAAAGTAGTGTGGGGAGCAGGGACTGGGAGGGGATTCTGCCCCTCTGCTCTGCTCTGGTGAGACCCCACCTGCAGTGCGGCATCCAGCCCTGGGGTCCCAGCACAGCAAGGATGTGGACCTGCTGAAACAAATTCAGAAGAGGCCATCAAAATGATTAGAGGAGTATGAGTATATGAAAAAAGGCTAAGAGAATTTGGATTGTTTAGAAGAAGGGAAGGATTTGGGGTGACTTAACTTTTCCAGAATCTGAAGAGAGTCTACAAGAAATACAGAAAAAGACTTTTTACAAGGGCGTGTAATGACTGGAGAAAGGTAAATAATTTTAAACTGCAAGACAGTAGATAAAGATAGGTGATGTATGAGGTATGCAATTGTATCCAAGATATTTGTGTGGAATAACATGAACCCTATGCAGTATTTGTTGAGTGTAGGTTTTGTTGTGATTTTTTTCTACTTTTATTTCGGTTTCATTTCCTACAGAATGTTATTATACAAATTGATAGAAATGCAATTCTAGATTGCGGGTTTTTATTGATGTCAGAGAACAAAATAGATTATATAAATGTGGGATGTATCGCATCATTTACTTATTACCATTGGCATACTTGGAAATTAATATGGCCACGTGTCTGACATCCATAAAAGCAATAATTTGGGAAAGATCATTTTCCAAACTGTGTACAATGTCAAAGGTTTAGTTCATATACTCAGTCAATGAAACTTCATTTGTCTAAAATAACATGTCGTGCTGGAATCTGATGTATGGGACATTAAACTCCATAAATGCACTTACATAATGAATAATCTGTTCTACCTGCATATGATGAGAACATTTTTGGATAATTTTCCATAACATATAAATATTTTCAACCTGCTCAGTTGCAGTTAAATGCTTAGACCATTCTTTTTTGTTGTTGTTTTAAACTCCTTTCTGAATTTTTTGCAGTTGTTAATACTTCAGTCATAACTGTGAAATAGATTCTAGTCTCTAAAAGTATATCATAACTGTATATTTAAAATAATCCCCAACTTAAATCTAGTTTGTTGTCTTTAGGTAATTCAAAGAGAAAACAGTAATCATGAAGGGAAAATAGGGAGGAGAAAAAAGAAAAAGAAAGAAATGTTCCTGCCTAAACATATCAGTTGCAGGTTCTCCGAGTCTTCTCATAATTTTTAAAAAGAGATAAAATTCACAGAGTATGACTCTACCAAGGAGGGAAGAAAATGGCCTCCTTGAACTAACTGACCAAAGATGCTCTTGCAGGCAGGGCCATTCTAAGACAAAGAAGTAAAAATGTATTCAAGATTTTTATTAGCATTCTAAATCACTTCCTTTGTAATAAATGAATAACATTAACAAAATTAATAGAGGATTATAAAAGACCCTAAAATTAAAAGATTAAACTTTGTCCCAAACTAGCATAAAACAATTCCAATGCAGTGTCTTGTACAGGGAAATACTGATTTTGCCAATACCCTGACTGCTGTTAATACAACATACAATGAAAGGCAATGTACATCTGTGTTTCTGAAGTATCTTGAACTTCAGCCTTTTATGTAATAAGCATCTCTTTAATTCTCTTTTTTTCTCATTAAAAAAATTTAAAAAAAAAGACATTTCTCTCTCTTGAAATGGTCTGTTCCTCCATCTGTAGGTATGGGCTAGAAATCAGTTTCAGATATACTTTAGGAAAACCACTGTTCAGCATGTTCTCAAATAGCCCAATTGGATGATGACAATCCTTTTGCTCTTGGCTTTTGGTAGAATCAATTAAAAATATCTTATTGTCATTTGTTTTGCTGTTTTATTATAAATAATACCTGCAGAAGACCACATGGAATTTTAAGGTATAAGAGCATATATGCTTCTGTGTGTCTATGTAAGTATGTATGCATGTATGTGGAAATCTATTTCCATTTTTATTTTTTCCAGTAATTGAGGGAATTTGGATGCTATTTTTAACATCCAAGCTTCTTTCGAAAAACTCTTGAGTCTGCACTCACTTCTGTTGATTAATGCAAGCTACAAAACATTTGAAGTCCTGGTCATTTTGTCAGTCAACCAGACCAGTAAGACTCTCCTTCTTTTTGTGAGTCTGGAATTGCTTTTAATGAAAAGCAAAACTGAACAAGGATGAGGAAAATCTAGCACGTACCTGGGTATCATCCAAATGTGTTTGGAATACAACTGAATCAAGAAACCAGGAAAAAGTCAAATATTCCCATGACTCATAATATATATATATAAAAAAGCAGAAAGAGATGATACAGAACTAGAATGAACTTTAACTCCAAGATAATATTATTGCAAGAGACTGTTATACACAGTTCAATTTATAAACTTATCAAAATCTATTTTAAAAGTAGTTAAAATGCGTATACATTTTTCATGTTGGAAAAGAACCAAGATGTCTTTCAGCTGTGATAATTAAAAGGGCTACTAAAATCCCAGCTCAATTTTGTTACTTAACTATTTGTTGATAGTTTAGGCTTTCGATCCATCATTGCACATTCCCTTATGTATTTTTCCTCCTTCTCTCGTCTTTGCTACTTCATACATTTGACGAAGAGTATTAATGATATTTTAATATTCAATAGGTAACATAGTCCTTTCAGTTTCTACAGTTTCCTTCAAAATGTTCATGCTCCAATATCCATCCCACTTTGATTAAGAATTTTCAACATTAAGTGGAGACATCCTGTCACAGATTTACAGGTTATCGACAAACTGAAAAAAAAGGGAAAAAAGAAGTCAGGGCCAGTCTGACCTAGATCACAACAACACACACTTCCTCACATACACACATCTAATCTTCTAAGAGCAGATACATCTAAAAGTCCACCTAAAAGAAACCTAATTGGAGCAGGAAAAGTTCTAGAGGCTGGTAAGCCACTGGAACAGGCTCCCCAGGGAAATGGTCACAGAATCAGCCCAACAGAGTTCAAGATGAGTTTGTACAATACTCTCAGTCATTTCAAGAATGTCCTGTGCAGGGCCAGGAGCTGGACTCAGTGATCCTTGTGTGTCCCTTTCAACTCAGAATAATCTGTACTGCAGTGATCACGGTCTTTTTTCACTAAGCAGTGTAAACGTACCACAGACAATGGGACACAGTGTGAAAACAACTTTTCCTAAAATTAACAATAATTGATTTTTTTAAGTATTTAACTGGCTGGACAGAGGTTTAGACAGATTGGCTCTAAAATTTCAGCAACACCATCATCTATTTTTCTGATTTTTTCTCTGATTATATAAATGAAAAGGGCAATATGATACTCTTCCTCTTTTACTGTGTTTTCTTCTGCATGTTGACTAGCAGTAAATTTTCTGTAGTTAATGTCCCATCTAAAAGAGTAAAATTAATGCAGCAGAGAAGTGTCTAGTGATACTAGCTGCATTCAAATATCAGTAAGTTTGATGCTTATCTTGCCGGGAAAAAAAAAAAAAAAGAAAAAAAAAAAAAAAAAAAAAAAAAGGCCAACAATGAAAGATCACAAAGAAAAACTTATAACTGACAATCATGACTCAATCTTCTTTATGAGCACAACTCTTCCCATAATAGATGAATGTAACTAATTGGACCAGAAGTTTGCTCACTCTTAACTTTCCTTCTCCAGCTCTGCTTTCTACTTTCAGCATCAGAAGTTCAGCTGTGTTTGTCCAGAAAAAAGCTGCTCACAAAACACTGAGAAGCTGAAATGTTGACATTACAAAATTCTGAGTGTCAGGACCCATCTCTGTCCTCAGTCAAAGTGATACAAGTCTCTCCCTAGTTATGTCAAGTGTTGGATTGCACTAGCACCGAGCTGAACTACAGGCACAACTGAACCTTGATCTTTTAAAAGGCTCCTTAATAACTTGAGTGCTTAATTCCAAACTGTTCCACAGGTAAATCAGTCACTGTGTTGAGTCTGCCACTAGAACAATGAGAAAATATACCTCTGCTGTTTATATAATTACACATTAGTACTGAACACAGTGAAATTTACTGACTATAGGTGTTTACTTTTAAAAATTATTATTTTATTGCTGTTTGTTCACTTTTAAAAAATATTATTTTAAAGAAACAAAATCAGAAATACACACCAAAATTGTAGAACACATTTTCAGGCTTTGAAAAACAGGTATCACTTTGACTTCACTGGATCTATTCATTTTTCTCTGGGATGTAACAATTAAATAGATCTATGAAGAACTGAGTATGAGGCCCTCGAGGTCATACTGGATGTGTTTTCTCAGTTTGCTCATGCTGAGCTAAAAAGCTGTTGTCTAAAGCAGTAGCAGCAAAAAGAAAATGCATTTAAAAAAAAATAAAAAGCAGGCTCCTGTGAATTTATGAGGAGTGCATCACAAAGACAAATATTTCAGCCATGCAATTCCATTCGGCCTTTTCAGCTGTGTGTCCATAGCAAGTCAACAGCTAAATTGAAAAATCAATTCCAATTTAAATTATTGGAATAAAGAACACCAGGAGTCAGAGATAAAATGGCTTTGTTCTCTGAGATCCTTTTTAATTGGAAAGTTATTTCTTCAGGGTATTCTAATGGTTCTGAGGAAAGATTGCAAAACAAAGTTGATCGGCTGGGGGAAGGTTAATAGCTAATGTGCTTTTCTTGCTGCACAGCAGCCTCCTGTCTTTATGACAGCCTCCATCATATGTGAAAAGAACCATGATTCTAAATAATTTGATACATATGACTGTAGTGTTTCCCTCTATTTCCCAAAGAAATCCTATTATGGATGTTACTCTGATGTTCATAGTGGCCTGACTGACATTCTGACCAGAATTTCTTTGCATACAGGTGTTTATATGGTCATTTGCTTAAACCTTCTCTGGTGCTGAGTGATTTTGATGAAGATTAATATGATTTTGTAAGCATCAGAGACATTTTAAATACCACAGTGATATCTGTACATATGGAAAGAATTTTCCTTTTATTTCAAGACTATTGAAACAATAACCAAGGTGGATTATCAGCTACTACAGGTAGAAAAATTACAGCAAAACTGATTACAGAGAGGAAATAGGGTTATGCTGCCATAGGACAGAGTGAGAAAGGAAAAGCAAATCCTTTTTGGGAAGAAGAAAAGAGAGTTAGTAAAAAGTCATTATGCTTAAATTAAAACAGAGCAGAAAAGGAAGCCTTGCTTCTCATATAACCAGCATTTAGAGGTGTCATGGTTTAGTTATAACATCAGTGTAACCTTTGCTCTGTTAGCAGGAAACTGTTTAGGGCAGCTGTAGATTAGAAATCTTAAATGGGCATTTAATTTGAAATTAATAAAACAGTTATGGTATGTGTTAAGAAAAGTTACTGAGGTTTTCTTAGTATATTTAATTAGTGTAAAAGAGATAAATCTAGTTGCCATGTAATGAACTGAGAACTGCAGATACAGTAAATGTGTACTTACGTTCCTATTATTAATGCATTAAACTTGTAAGAATGTTTAGGAATTTAATTAGCATTTAATAAGATAGCTATAGCAAATTACAGTAGTTAGATGTTAAATGTAAATTAATATTTTTAGTATTTAATTGATATTAACTAATTAATTACTGTTTATTACATGGCAACTAGATTTATCTTTTGTAGAGTTATTAAATCTAAATTAGAAGTTCTATTTTAAGTGGCCTCTACTCAATTTAAAAAAATTACAATATCTGGGATTATCAGGGTTTACCTTCATGGACAAATTTGGTGAGCCTGGGATATTAATCCTAAAACATAAAATATATACTATGTAAGTAGATTAAGTATCTTCACACAGGGGGAATATTATTCATGCGCATAATCTGAAGAAAATGAAATTATTCAACTGACTAGAAATCTTTTGTGAAAGTATTCCCTGAATTAGGCAACAGGAATGAAAAAGTTTTCAAATAAAATATTTTGAACAATCAAAAAAAAAGTTTTCTCATCCTGTTTGGAACTAACTTACCTATGGCTCAATGGCATGTTAGAGAAGGGGATAAACTATGAGCTTTTAAAAGGCCCTCTACATAAGATAATTGCTGTTAAAAAATATCACCACAGACAACAAATTATGGGGTTTGGATGTGGAATACTTTGGAATTTCTAGTCTTTACTTAAAAGAGAATTACACTGCTCTGCACCCACATTTGCACCTTATACTGACAGCTATGTAGTAGCTATGTGTGATGAAATAGCTTGTATGCAAATAACAGCAAGAGCTTATAAGAACTTATTTCTGGGAGAAAAACAATTTACACAAGTAAAAGAAAATGTATGCTAAGCCATCTATTCCATTGGTATGCTGAACAAGAAGTTGCTGTGAGCTCCCGGGGCTGTATTTCAATAAAAGGCTGAGGTACCTAAAGCATGAATGAGAGGAGTTTGGGTATCAGCTTTAACTCAGCGTGCGATCTCCTTCATGACTTCAAAGTCCTACAAGTGCTTGCCCAGACATGGACATAGGCAGAACTCTGCTATATGAGAAATACCACATAATCATTTGTCTAGCATGTAAGGCTGACTGGGATGCCTCAGCTGGAAGTGTCAGAAGCATTAAGACTTTCAGGACATTCACTTCAGTCCCTGAGCCTTTTGTTCTGCAGCTGTGAAATACAGAGTATTTTTATACTTGTGGAATAATCTCCTGTTTATTAAAAATTATTTATAAAGCCTAATTTATCTGGAACTTCTGCAACCCTTGTATATTTTATTACTTTTTTTTTTTTTAATTTATGTCCTTCTGGATAAGAAATAAAGATAGCAAAATCAGACTACAGAAAGGTCTCTGGAGGGGGGCATCTCTAAATCATAGAGATTGTAGAGAGTTGCAAAAAAATCTTACACCGATTTTTTTTTTTATTACATTTATTGCTGTCTGGATCCTTTTAACCTTTAAGAATTTTATTGTAAAGCTACTCTGGCCTTTTATAGTTTCTTTCATTTTCCCTTGTTATTAGAATAATACTTTCTTGTAATTTAATCTTAGTACTTCTTATATGTCAGTTTCTCCTCTACAGACATATTCTCACTACTTCTCATTGCCATTATCCCAGTATAAATAAAAACCTGATTTTACTGAAATCATCAGCAAAACACAGGTGGATTTGAGTAAGCCAAGGATTTTGACTGTTTTGTTCTCCCCTATTCTTAATTCTCCATTATTCTCCACTTACATTACTGGTTCTTTTACAAGTCACTTAATTGACCACTTAGTTGACATCCAAGTATCTGAACAAATACTGTGTTCATACTCTTTTCCATCAACACTTCCTTAATGACAAAGGCTCTGATTTTTGGATAACCCTTCTGCCTGAATCATGACACTGTCCTCTACAAATCTAACTCAGGAATGTCTTTGGTGATTCATGGCTGGATGTACTTGTCACCCACCAGATGGCTGCGCAGCAAAAGTTTCCCATGAGTACAGCGCCTGGAGATTTCAAGCTCTATGATAGTTGGTCCAGGAATATTTCATACTTGCTCTCATCAAGCCTTCAGGGTCTATAGCAGATGCTGCTGCAGTTTATTTATTTGAGTGCTACCATACCCCTTCCATTATCTCACTGCCCTAACTGGTTTAGTAAATATTTTAGATCTATATTTCTAATGCAGAGTAAGTAGGATTTAAATTATAGGTTGATACATTTGTCAGCATGTGAAAATAACACCTTTAAACTGAAATTTCTACTCATCTGTTTCATAAAGGATTACACTCTTTTGGATGAAAAAAAAAATTCCAACAAAACCCAATCAAACTAAAACCATAACAATAACGTGAGAACATATGAATGTTTTTAAATTTATAAAAAAATAGTTTCAAACTGCATTATTTCTTTAGTTATTTTACAATTCATTATCTAAATATAACTGAATTTAATTGGATGGGGAAGAAAAGAAACTGAACTTACTTCTGACAGTATTGGCACTCTTTGGATAATTTCCTGCTTTACTTGCAATTGTCATGCACTTCTGGCACTCATTTTGCCATTCATCTTTGCAACAAAATGGCATCCTAAATTGCTTCTGACATGATTTTCACAACTTTATATATTTATGCTATATATATATGTGTGTATGAATACAGACATATATGGAGACATATATTATTAAAGTTCTGTGTCTACTAAGTTCTTTGTAAAGGACAAGGATAATTACACAACTCAATGACCGCTGTGATTTTAGAAAGTCAGATTTTCAACCTGGGTGTGTGTAAGGAAGCTGTATTGATACATTTATGTACAGCTACTTTTTCTCCCCCATCAGGACTGATTAACATTTTACAATAGTCCAGACAAAGTCTCCTTCTCATAATATTCCTAATAAGATATGACTGTACAAAGCCCATGTATACCACATTTAACTTGGAGAGGCAGAGAATGTATTTGCCTGAGGTTACAAAGTGCAGCATCTAATTATTCTATTCTTTGCTGATTGCCCTGTTTGGATAATATGCATTTGAGGAAGCAGATGTGTATATTTCCTTGGTTTCACTTAAATCAAAACTTAGAAACATTTTTGGAAATACTATAAGACCTTAATAGTTTTTAAATACTGTTGAACATGTTAAAACTGAAACCTGAAAACATTTGACATGAATTCATTAAAAGATTTTGGACTGTATAGTCATCAATCTGCAATGCAGAACTTAGATAGAGACAGCAATCCCACCTGAATCATGCTACAGTTAATATGTACTTGCTAATATAATTTATCAAGCATTCTAAATCCACATGACACAAATGTACAGCATTCAGTCTGAAAAAGTTCATCAAGAGTTGTAAGTAAAACTGAATGAATGCATTATAAGCTCTTTCCATGCGGTGTTTTCCCCTATCTGTCTCCTTAAAACATTTCACACTGAATGGTTTCCTGCATGCTCTGCTGCAGATTTATTCTTCTCTTGATGCACGTGTGTAACTCCCCATTAATGTTAGTAGGAATGAGATTTACGTTTGTGCACTGAGAGGAGAACAGACCCCCATGGTATTTTATTCGCCTCTACAGCATTATAGCCTCTGAGGATAGATTTTATTTTTTTGTTGTTAGCAAAAAAGCAGCTTGACAAGTAGCTTTTTGATTGATAATTCACTGGGAGTCATAATTTATATAATCTTACACCTGCTAGTGCACGTAAAGGTCACTTTAAAGGTGTGAGTTGTGTGTGCTGGGGCAGAGCATAAACCAGAGGGTCAGTTTTCAGCGCTTACTGTATGACAGAGAAACAGACAAAAACTCCTACCAATGCTGATAATATTGAGAATATCATGGCAAGCATTGTAATTAACAGCAAGTTTCCCGAACTTGACATTCAGAGCAAGTGTCATTCCCTAGGTTATTACAGAGGGAATTAGAGTGGCCTTTCACTGTCAAACTGATATATACCATTGGAGCATTGCTGAAGAAAAAGTATCATTCGTGATGTCTTTTCAGGATTTAAACATCTGCTGAATTCCATCTCTTTCTATCATTTTCTGAAAATAGATACACATCTCTAAAGGTCTCTATCTGGGGCATTGAGTAGATTCAATATTTCAGCATTTTCTACTTTTTTTTTTTTTAATAAATTACTCTATGTGTAAAAACTGTCTTGTAGACAGCATCAGCAGGACTTTCTTAAAGCTTAAATATTTTTGCTAGGAGAATGGTTTCCTGAAATGTATTCTTATGATTAATCGCTGGATATACTCATTTTTCTAAAGCATCCTGTTTGTACACTGGGGTAAAATAAGAGAAAAAAAGCTTTCATACTATAAAACAGTGATATTTGTTCTCATTCTTGTTTTTTGCTTATCTCTATTTTTTTTCCTAATAGCCTTGCAAATGTATGAGGCGGAAACTGAGTCTTGAGCAAGGCATAATTTGATGCTTTCTTGTTTTAACCTTCATCTCCTACTGCAACAAGAGGGAACTGTACTTTCAGAAAAGGGACGTATTCATCCTTTGTAATTTTCAGACAAACAGTACTAGTATGTGTCCTAACATATTCACATTTTGTGGTCCTAATTACATAATTTCCATGATTTGCTATAATTATTAATAATATAATGGATGGGTTTAATTTCACTGCAACTTCCATCTGGGAAATAATCGAAAGCCAAAAAAAAAAGCCAATGAGATCTGCTTAATGTGTTTGGGTGCTCTGATCAGTTTTTTCCAAGCTCTGAATATGACCCAATCTTGAATGTGTTTGGTGAATTTGACTTCAGTATTGATGTTTAGGATTTCCAGTTCATGCTGAAAACTACTGAAATCCTCTAGGTGACTGGATGACTGTAGTCTCTATTGATTTGAATCATTTGTTTGGGTCAAGAACCAAGGCTTAGAATTTGGAGGTAATATCTTCAACATGGAGTGTTCATTGTCTCCTGTCAAGAGAGGAGAATGTATCTCTCTTTTCAGGTTGGGGAAATGGTTACAAGAAATGACTTTTGACATTAATGGAACAGGGGAAAAATTCACTTTCCATGGAAATAACTGCTTTTAGGCCTAGCTTTGTCTTCATAGATCACCATGGTTTACAAATGACCTACAATAAATTAAGTAGACACCTCCGCAATGGGGATGAAAGTCCTAGCAACACTGATTAGCTGTGGCAATTATTTTAGAGATTTATGCAGTGTTTGCCAGAACCTTCTAAGTCTTTACCATTTTATCTGTAATATCACGTTATGACAAAAATGAAAAAAAACCCTATCAATAAGAAGTAAAAAGAATTTTGTAACATACAATTTATCAGTACGTCTTAAACTAGTGAGGGAATAGAAAACATTTTCCTCACATATAGGCTATTTTAATAGCATTTTGTAACTTTTATTTCAGTATCTTCAAAAATAGCAGTTATGTCATTATAGAAAAAAAATAATGAACCACAGAACCACAGAGAAAGTTAATCTGAAACAATGTGGTAATATATTTTGTATATGTGTGTACATTTAAAATTTGAGTTGGTATTATTCCATTTAGTTTGCCCAAAGATATTTTTTCCTACATGATGTTAATTCAATTAAGTTAAAGTCTTGTTATCAACTTCTGTACTGACTAACAAAAGCTTTTATGTGTCACAGGCAATATTCAACAGAACCTGACATTGTTGATAAAATTGCCATTCAATATTGTTCACAGGAACTTAAATTTTACTCAAAATTGACTAAATAATTGTGAAATACTGTAACATTAATAATCATAAATGGTTTTCCATGCAAAATATCAGAGATTATTATTTTTATCTATCCAACTAAATCTTCATTAATCACTCAATAAAATGGATAAATAGAGTACTATTTATATGTATTTGTCATTTGGGATGTATATCCTCTTATAATAGCATTTTTGTCTGCTACTGCATGTTCAGGGGACAATACAATTGATTCAGGAAGGACCACAGGGATTTTTCATGGAAGTGCAAATGTAACACCATATTTTATAGTTGAGGATAGTTTATGAGAGAAAGCTTTCTGCGTGAGAGCCAATTTTTAACACTAGCATTGCTGATTCTCAGGCTGATGATCCAAACCTTGGTTTATGTGAAGTTATTATTGATTGAGTTAATTTAAAATTAAGAACAACAACAACAAAACTACTTAGAGAATTGAGTAATGACTTCACATTTTCTAGAAAATAAAAATCCTGCAATCATTAACCAAGGTCAAAGTGACATAAATACGATGCAGATCCAACAGCTCAGGGAAGAAAATAATTTGAGCAGATCATGCTGGAAGATGGCAATTCTTTAAAAATTTCAATTTAAAGATTTATAGTGCTGTCTTTTTTTTATTCCAGTTCATGAAATTTTGGAAAGGATAGCTACATTGATCTTTTGTAGGTGTAGTGCAAAACATCTCCCTTGACAATAATTTTTTAACTGTCCAAGAAACCACAACAGGGATCTACTTCAGTATAGGAGCAGATATCTGCCTAATGGTAAATAAGAATCAATTTCCTGCTCATGGAAGCTGAAGATTTTTCTTTTAATTAAAAAAAATATGAGTAAATAGTTAATGTAAAATAAAGTTTGAATATTGCAGAAGAATCATTGAATTTGGAAGGGACATGTTGAGATAACTTAATCCAAGCCCCCTGCTCAAGTTTTCAGCTAGAGTAAATTGCCAAGGGCTGTGTCCACTTCGTTTCTGAATATTGCCAGGGATGGAGACTCTGTATCTCTGGGTAAACTATTTCAATGTATGACCATTGTCGCAGAAAAAAAAAAAAAAAAAAAAAAAAAGTGTCCAGGTTCCAGGTGGAATTTTGGAATTTTATGTGTTTTAATTTGATTGCTGCTTGTCTTGTCATGGGCACTACTGAAAGGTGTTTGGCTGCTGCTTCTTCAGTTCCTACCATCAGGTGTTTACACACATTGTTAAAATCTCCTAGAGCATTCTTATCCCCAGGCTGAACAATTCCAGTTCTCTCAGCTTCTCTTCACTTGACAGGTGCTCCAGTCTCTTAATCAGCTTTGTGACCCCTTGATAGAGTCATTCTGGATATCCAGCTCTCTCCCATACTGCAGACTCCAGCACTGGATCCAGCAATTCATTTGTGTCTCACCAGGGCTGAGTAGAGTCTAGGGCAGGACCACTTCTCCTGACTTAGGGGGAATGCATTTCCTAATACCCAGGGTTTTCTGTTGGTGCTCTTTACTGCAACATCACCAAACATTTATATAGTTCCTGGTCAGTTTGGGGTACACCAGGATTTCTAGATTCTTCTCTGCAGAGCTGCTGGTCCCCAGCATGTGCTGATCCTCAGCATGTGCTAGTGCAATGGATTATTCTTCCCCAGGCGCAAAGCTTTGCATTTCCTTTGCTTGAACTTCATGAGATCCCTGTCTGCCTGACTGAGGATGATATGGGCTAGGCATCTCATCAGTCTCTGTTATGTAGTACTTTACTTCCAGTTACCAAGCCCCAAGGGACAAATATGTACAGAAATAATTCTCAAATACAGGAAGTATGGTTCTTGCTACCAACTATGAATGAGATTACAGAGCTGGAAGAAATTGTTTAATCCAAGAGTTGTGCTGATATTTAACAGCAGTCAAAATGGTCAGTGTGAAGCAGAGCTTAAACATATGAAAATTTGAAAAATGCTGATTTTTTTTCTTGACTTTCAATCTTTCAAGCTTTGAAATTTTTCCAAGGGGAAATATGGTTTTTTATCCCAAAACTGGTATGGTTTGTCTCTGCTTGGTAGTTATATAAGTTTTAAGAAATTCATATTAACCAAAGAGATCAGGTATCTCCACTGAGTCTCAATTGCAATGCTTTTCTTTTCTCATTTGTCTTACCACACACTCCTTTACATATAATTTTATATACCTAGAATATTGTCCTCAAATCCATGTCTCCCTCCAGATAAATCCTAGCATGAGACAAAGTTATTTCAATTTTAAATATTTCCATTTCAGTATTCAATTTTGCATAATTTTACTTTGAAAAGCAAAAATTAATGTCTTGTTGAAAGCACTGATTTCTCTTGCTGCCTTGACAGCTATAATCAGTAACAAACAGAAAACAATATGTGCTTGAATTCTGAATATTTTTTAAATCTTTTTATGCTCTGGAATTATTCAATTTTTTTTTCCAAATAAAATACTGAAGCAACACATATGAACAGAGGTAATGCATTATTTTATGCACATCAAAATGCAGAGCACACCACAGTATTGTTCAAAAAATATATATATCTACAAAGTGGGAATTAATTTAGACTGTAAAGCAAATATTTTTCTCTGAGGTCCACCAACATAGGTTAGTTTCTCTTGATATTGAATAGCTTTTATTTGTCAGAACAAATGAAAATATGAAGCATGTCATGCCGGAACTCAACTCATCCCACTTCTATACATCACATATAAAGTTCTTACTTTATAAGAAAATGTCATGTGAATCTAGTTATGGACATAATAGCATGGGCCTCCCCAAGGAAACCAAAAGCCCTTTTGCCTTCACTATATCTTCAAGCACATATTACACTAAATGCAAAAGGCAGTGACATCAACGGTCTATAAAAGCATGACCTTCAAGTTGATGGATTTTGAGTAATAAAAGGCCTCAACAGCAGCTGACATATAAACATAAAAGGAAGTTTTAAGGACAACCCACTTTGGTGTATAATGAGAAAGAAGTTTAATACTGTGTTTACAGATTCCACAGGCTTTGCTGTGCTAGTTTCACCTGAGAACATTTCTAAACCCAAGAGGAGACTGGAGACAGGACAATGAATGTGGGATTTAAGATTATGCAGGTATAAATTTGGGAAGAAGGATGATGTCGAAAAAGATGAAGGTAATCTGTATCAACTGGATATCAACTGAAGGTAATCCGTAGAGGATATATATATACATATATGTTTCTGAGAAAAAAAATTATGATCATATATCACAAATAATATTTTGCAGCCAAATTTTCCCAATAGTAACTTGCAAGCTTTTGAATGGCTATCTTGAAAATATATTTCTATGTTATGGGTGTTGAGTTGTACAATGAAATAAAGCTAAGGAAGTAATTTGACTAAAGCAGGAAGGCAAGGTAGGGGTAAGGCTTCCAAAATTATCTCAAATGAGCAGTCCATCCATTCAACACCCTTGTGAACTGATAAAGTGTCCCAAAACATAAAAATTGCCAAGAGGGGGCAGCAGCATGTTGAGTCACGGGATCTCTCCTCCCTCCAGTGGAAGTCCACAGAAGCTGAGCTACAAGCACCCATTCACTTTGCAGATCTCTGCTAAATTGATGCTGAACAAGAGATGATAGTGTGATGCTGTCAATATCTTAGGGAAAAAGCAATTGCTTCCACTGTCTAAGAATAGCAGGACTTGTCTGATTTTCTAGAAGTTCTTCAGGTGAAGTCCAATTAAAAATCATAGAAAGTTTGAAAAGCCTTCAGTAGTCATACACCTCACAAACAAAATGCCATAAATAGTTATCTACTAATTCCAAGTCATGACAGTATGCCATCTACTATCAAAAATTTAGAGTAATCATGGGATGAAGTTTTATTACCTAAATGCATGGGTGATTCTCTCTGAATAGACAGGAATCAACAGTTCTACCTGCATTACATATGTATGCAATGCATATGCAGATGTAAGGCAGATTTACATATGCAAAAATGCAATTTCTTGTCCACTGACAAATTTTGACTGTCTATGACTGCAACACCACTTTGAATTCTTTGCGTACACAAGACTTCTAAATTTAAAGTTATTTGCATGCAGGGAATAAATTCCTACAGTTCTGCTAACACGCTATGTTTTTCCAAAGCTTTCATCTATCTATATAGTTTCTTATGCAATCACCACTTTCACGTTATCTAAGAGGCCTAATGACTCCTTGTTCTGCCAGGTTTGCACTTAGAGCTTTTTATTGCCACTCTTTAGAAAGGTGTTTGAACTGTGGCAGATAGGACAATCCAAAGACAGATCTCATTTCAAAGTATTCTGAAGGGAATAGCTAGTAAAGAAGAGCAGTGATTGATGCAATAGAAGACATAAGAGGATTTTATTTTTTTTTTAAACCAGCTACAGAGAAGTCTAGACTCTTTACTTTAAACTTGAAGTGTTAAAGGGGACTCTTAGATCTGATCATCTCAAAGTCTCTAATCTATGCAAAAAGTGGGCATTGATGTAAAAATAGTACATGTATGAACAACTCAGAAGCATAGCTGGAGTGCAATGTGTATTTGTGGGTCTAAATACTTTGAAAATGCTTGTTCCTGTCTGTGAGACTGGCAGAAGGTGAGAACAGTCAAAGATCTATTCTGTGAAATTTCAGCTCTTTCTTCCTTGTGCACTACTTTTTCCTTCTTATTAGAAAAGTAAAATCAGAGAAATTGGTGAAAACCACAAAATCATTTCCTTGCAAAGAATATAGGTGTATATCTGAGTCTATAAATGTATAGCAAAGTGTATTTATATTTCTGAAGTACAGCTAGGTAATATAATTTTAATTTTGGATTATTTTAATTGTTCAGTGTTAAGAACATTGAAAGAATGCTATTCATTCTCCTAGTCACAATTAATTCTGTAAATATATTCTGTCTCATCCAGGTAACTAGGTATGTGCCTTAGTTTTATTTTCCCACATATACCTGATTTAATATTTCTGTGACCAGAAAATCAAAACTTTAACTGTAATGGTGAGGCTTTGACATTTTAATAGAAGAAACATTTAGTCTTCACCTTCCATTACTTTAAAGCATGGATTATTAGAAAAAAAATGTTTCACTACTCCCCTCAAGAACTGAAATCAAAGGGTATTTTTTTGGCCAGTACTTCTGAGATACAATCTCATCATTGCTGCATTGGAAGGCTAAACATTTTCTCTCAGGCCATCATAATTGGATTGGACAGAGGAGACCCAAAATATACAGTAAAAAGTGGGTTACACAATCACATTTATTCTTTTCAGAGATAGCAAAACACAAAGTGAAGTCCTAGTAAATTATTCCTCAAAGATAGATGCCATGATTGTCCAGCTAGCTGATTCAGGAATTCTGAAAAAAGTACTTACTAAATCCCTAATCATATTAACTTTATTAGTCCTGTAAATTATAAGGTAATTGAAACCTTTAATTGTAAGGTATGTCTTTACAGAAAATGATGCATCACAGTCCATAGCAGTGTTCCCAAAAAGCAGAAACCTTCAAAGCATGAATGTTCACTCACATAGATACATAGGCATGTAAGGAATTTAAGTACATAATTACAGTATTTAATGGTACACTGTAAAATGATAGAGCACTTTCCCCCCTCCCCCCACCACCCCCCCCCCCCCAGATACAGCTCTTTCAGTGTGACAAGACTATGGCATAAAATACATAAATGACACAAACCCACTGCAATTGTGATTTTTTTGATAAAACATCTCAATCCCAGAGATATTTCCCTTCAGGTAACATTCCACTCTGGATATACACAGCATAAGCCAGGAAATTTAGCAAGACTCTATCATGGCACAGTGTACCAACAGCTAGAGACATACAAAAAGAAATGTTCTTGTTTTCTTTGCTTGTTTGTGGGTGGGGATTTTTTTGTTCCTTTCCTTTTACAAAACCATAATCCTAACATACAAAAGCATATTCAGCATTATTTTATTGCTTACATTTTAGATATGATTTATCTTAGTCTGTCTTATTCATATATTAATATATTTTTATTTTTTTGTATCTGAAAAAAAATCAGTCAGTACTGTAGTATATAGTTAACTTCCTGGATAATTTTACTATGGCACCTAAAGTCTGCATTTTCCCCTTTCCCTTCCCTTCCCTTCCCTTCCCTTCCCTTCCCTTCCCTTCCCTTCCCTTCCCTTCCCTTCCCTTCCCTTCCCTTCCCTCAGAGCTTTATACAGGTCTGTTACTCCAGAGTGATGTGGAAAGGAATACTTGTAAAGAGACACATCAGTCATATTGAAAATTTGATGAGTCAGATCCATCACTGTACAATTAGTAAATCATGTATCTGTTGAGTTGAATCAGTGCAGGCTTGATGAAGTTCATGGTACCACTCCAATTTGAAGTGGTGGTATACTAATTTATACTATTTTAATTCAAACAAGATCTGATAGAGCCTTATTTCCAGTGATCACAGGAATGGCTGTTATATTACAGCTATTTCCTTTGTAAGCATAAGGTCATTTGAGAGCTCAGATTCTATTACTGTCTTCTATGTGTTGGAAAATACTGACTTTTTAACAGCAAATAATCACTTCATGAAATTTAAAAATGGCATTTGTTTTTGGCTAGTTATGATCCTGTTGCCTAAGGCTAGATCTTGTTCTCATTTCAGTCAAATGGAAACTAGTCAGTTCAATTTTTCAAATTGTCTTGCATGGATACAGTGCTGCAATGTTTGAATTGCAATTGCAATTGAATTGCTGCAATGTTAGAATTATTATTGGAAAGGAAAACACTATCCTGATTTTTTTTTAAAGAAATGCTAATTAAAATTGTTTTACTGCAAGTATTTTAGAAAAATTTAATTCTGTGACAATTTAATTTGCCTTTTCTTGCCTAAAATTACCACATGATATCTCTCAGGTAACTTTTGTTTTGCTGCTCTGCCTTCCTTATCAAAAAAGAAAATTGCAAGGAATACCAATTATTATATTTTTCTATACTGCATGGACAAGAGGCCTCTCAAATACATCACCTGCCTACCTTTCCCTCTCGTAAGGAAAATTTTTTAGATATTGGTAAAATGCACTGACATTTATATTAGCATCCAGTAATCATTATGATTTGAGGGTATGTAGAGCAAAGATTTTAGGGACGTGTTCACCTGACTTCAGCTGTCTGTCATGTAGACATCTACATATGAGCTACTTGTCTAAATTTTGCTAAGAGGCAGTGCTCAGAAACAGACACTACTGAAAGTACAGATCCTCTGACCTATATTTAATGGCTGGGTTAGGATTAGATGAATGATGAGAAGTGCTTATTCCTCTCTGCTGGCTATATGGGGAATCTAAATGACAAGTTGAAATAAAGATATTTATGCTCCAGACTTCTATATTTTCTGAAGAATGATGCTACCTTGGATACTGGTATGCTGTATCACAGACTTCAGAAAGGGGATCCACTTGTCATTGGGCAAGTTAGCTCATCTTTCTCTTTCAAGGGAAACATAACTGTGAAGGACTTCAGAGGTGAAGTGACTTGACAATGACACCCATGCTAGGATTACTAACCCAACAGACATAAACAGACAGGTCTTATTTTCTCGTGTATTAAACTAGTTCACAACTCTTCAGTATGCATCCCTAGAGATTGCCAAAAATTAAGCCTATTGAACAGGTGTATCACTGTTAGCTAAATCATTTGGACGATGAAAGATGGTTTGGTCCATTTAAGTTGCTGTGATAAGTGATAAATGTTTATTGGTTTAGGAAAGCAGCACTCATATAATACTAATTGGCCAGAAAGAATTTATTTAAAATTTTTAAATATTGACTTAAATTGAATAATAATCTACAGCATATCACCACAGCTTCAGATGTATTAGTCATGTCCAGACAGATATAAAACAATTTTATATAACAAAAATTATTCTGCAGGCCAGCTCTTCTTAGTCATCTTCAAACTTCCACTAATGACTTTAGGTTATTTCCCTAAAAGCAAACTTTAAAAAAAGCCAAGGAATTAGATTAGGCCATATGTCAATAGCCTGTTACCAGAATGTTTATATAAGCAATTTTCAAGGGTGAAAGAAAATATGCCATTCACTTGGAAAAATGCATTTATTTCAAACTGTAAGGATGTATATCTTATTATAGAACATATGTCATGGGAATTAGAACTCTGACACTTGGGAAAAAGCTACATATCATTTTCATATGGTTACCAATGGTCTTTAATGTCAAGGTAGGTAATTTCCTATGTCTTGTTTCAAGAAGATTTGTTTGGGTGAACATAAATAAGGACTTACCTAAAATAAATTTTACTGATTATATTACATTTTATGAACATTCATTAAAAGTGGGTCCCACAATCCATATGAAATTTACAATCATATTTACCCACTTATATTTGCAGGTAAGATTACTGCAATGTTCTATTTAGTTTAGATAGGTGTGGGTGCAAAAGGTATCTACACATCTAGGAATTCCTCATACCGATGGGAACACTAGTGTTATTCATCTAATTACTTCAGACTGTTTATTTCACAAAACAAATATCACCTATACTCTGCAAGAAACAGAATCTCAGCACTGAAGGATTCCTGAGAAGAGCAAAGAGCTGAATTGTGTTGAAACTTACCATGAAAATACAGTACAAACCATAAAAGCATTTAGAAACTTTCAGTTGTTCACTTATGAATAAAAAATTTAAGTTATGTCATATTGTCAGTGGAATTTAATTTTGTTTTGTTTGAGGTTTTTCTATAAATACTTGTGTATTGAAACAAGATTTAGAGGAGGTCATAAGCCATTGTTTTCCCTTGAAGACAACTAGATATTAATTTAAGTTCAACTGAGTATTTTCTAGGAATGGGTAAACTGAGGCATGGAGAAGTTAAATGATTTCATGAAAATGACAGTAGCAATGAATCAATCACCAATTAGAAATAAATGCTGTTGTAATCTCAGTTTCCTTCATTCACTACCAGAATCCTCTGCCAAAAAATAATAGATAAGTGAAATACACTAAATTGTTTCAAACCTCAAAAACGAATTGGGTTCAGGCTCTGGGTGAAAGTTCAGGTTTTATTTCATTTGAACCTATTCACCCATTCTTAATTGGAAAGTAGGTTGATAAAATTACTAATTTGAAATGTGCATAAACTGTAAAGTAGTAAGATTGAGGAATATGGACATATATATATATTGTAGTTGTTGCCAAAAAAAGTTTCACATATGGCTTGGGCTAATGGCCAATAAATTTATTACTGGAAGATATTACAAATGTTGCTGAATGCTGTTACAACATAGAGATGAATCAAAATATAACAGAAATGTAGATAATAGAACATTTCATCTGATATTTCACAATAGTTATCTAGTCAGCGGAAACTGTGAAGCTTGATTGAAAAAAAGATAAGGTTAATACTACGTAATCAGAAGAGACTATTATAGATCAGTGAAACTGCAAAACAGAATAATATGACAAGGGGCAAGCCACATTATCTAAATTAACATTTTTCCAGCATGAACAAGAAGGGCCACTGTAGGAAAACGAGAGCTAAATACTGTGGCCTGCATTTAGTCAACCTGAAGTAATTATTAATTTATGGTTGTCTGTGATTTTAATGAAAATGAAAGCTGAGAGGAAAGAATTGAGAGAGATAATGTGCCGTGAAATTGAGTTTCATTTATTTTGGGGGCCACCTTTTTTCTTTTCTTTATTTTTTATATTCTCATTTTGGTTTTGCTAAAGGAAAAGAAGCTAAGACAAAATGTCCACATGAAAATTTTACCAAGGTTATGTAACTACTCACATACTTCCAATGCTTTAAAAATGAACTATTAAAAATATTTCATAGGCCAGAGACTGAACTCACTGGCTTTCTGTGTTTCTAGCTGGAATGACAAAGATGTCTTCTTTTCTATCTTTTTCAGAATTATCACTTTTCAAGGACAGTATTTTGCAATAGCAATTTTCTCATAAGACAGCCAGGTTTGCCTAATAATATTTACATCTTTCATGAATACTCTATCATCAACAGTTTCTTGTGGGGTTTCGGAATTCAAAATTATGGACAAAATCATAGGCAAGCAACATGGATAAACTACAGTAGCTTCCTTTTCAATTTTTTGTCTTGTTCTCTTCCCACTTAGAAACTGCTGTAAATAAATCAACAGGTGCTGTTTCAAGTGGTAAAAAAAGCCTAAAAGGAAGGGAAATCACATTAGCATTTCTTAAAGTTTTGGTTAAAGGAAAGTTTGAGAGGCACAAGGAATAATAGCTTTAAAAGAACATGACCCAATTCATTGTATTTGGGATTTTATAGACACCAACCTGTACAATGCCCATAGTCTTCAGTACAATTCAAAAGCAATACAGATATATTTGTTCATTCTGAACTGGATGTGACTTCCTTAAAAAGTGAACATTTACTTTCTAGAGCTGTGCAAGAACAGTTACAGAGTTTGCCCTTTAGCTTCCTTGTTTTGGAAATTATTTTCAATATATTCTGAGAGCCAGGCTCTTGTCTGCTATCAACTTTTAATGATATTTAAGATACTTTGTGGTATATCACACGTAGATCCTAGTCTGGCAGATATATATATATATATATATATATATATATATATATCTTTGTCCATCTCAAATGGCAGCTGAAGTCCAGATTATCTCAGGCTATCTCAAAAGGAACTAAAGAGCTGTGTATAATCAACCAATCCATGCCATGTTGACTGCACCAATTAAATTTTCATTGACTTTAACAGAAACCCCAGTTCCTCTTGATTGCCTAAAAAATTTAGAGACTTCTGAAGAAAAAACCTACAAGAAAGAGAATCCTATGTTTTAGCTACTAATTTTAACTTTAAAGGCTACTTCTACTTGCAGGAAAGCTGAATTTTACTGTCAATTAAAAAAAAAAAACAAATAAACAACAAAAAAAATATTGCAAAATCTTTTTCTTATGCAACATTTTGTCAGGATTTCTCCATCCCAAAGAGGAAAAATCATGTACATTCTAGTTTGGTGACCACCAAAGTACATATAAATTAAGTGCCCTGTTCCAGCCAGGACTAGGTTAATTTTTACTGTAGCCAGGAAAGAGCTAGGACCTGGCTAGGACCTGGACATTATTCTGTACCACCTCGTGACACTGCCAGGGGCAAGGACAAGGGAATCTCTTCCAGGGAGTAGGGTCTCTTCCAGTTGAATAAGCATGGCAGAGGGAACAGCTGGGTAAAGCCAGTTCTGAGCATTTTGCATATGAATCACTCTCCTCTCTCTTGTACCCTTCTGTTATTCATATGGTTTCTGTTACTCTTCATTTTCTTATCCCATTGCTGTTTCCAGTAAATGGTTCTTTTCCCAACTTGTAAACTTCACTTTTTGTGCCTCCATTTCTCCTCTCCATCCCATCACAGGGGAGGGAGAGAAAGAGGGGAGCGACAATGCATTATTTTTCTCGGTCCCAGTCAGCTCCCAAGTACCTGCCTTGGGCACCTCAGCTTCTCATCGGGGCCGGCACTTGTCGCAATTCCCAGGTGCTTCTGCTGCTGCGCACCAGGGCAGGCTGGCTGCGCTTTGCCATCAGCGCGAGGGGGCGAAATTGCGAGGGAATTGTCCAAAATCATCCACATGGCGGTTGGAGGCTTTAATGGCCGCAGGAACCGCAATGGAGAGGCTGCAGACTGCTCCCAACTCCCCGTGGACGAAAATGGCAACGGGACCGAGAAGACGCAGAATGATATAGGGGGTGGGACAGGGAGGGCAGGAGCCCTCTTCGCCCAATGTGGGGCAGGTGCCGTGGCGATGACGTGGACCACAGCGACCAACGGGAACGCGGCAGGGGTGGACACGGGGCTCCAGGGCAAATGGGGTTGCGGGAATGGGGTGACTGACACAGAATTCTCAGGAGGGGATGGGGAAGTGGTTACTGGACCGGTGTGGGCTAGCTCCAATAGTAAGAGACGCGGAGCCGACCACCACGGGGGAGGGGAGAAACACGGGGGGTGCATGGGGGAACACAGAACTCGGCTAGCTAGCACAGATCAGAACCCCTAATCTGCACCCAAACCCGGGTTGCAACAGAGGGGGAGAAAAAGCAAGCAGTAGTGTGACTGGGACACAGTCCCATTGGGAGACTGAATTGTGGAGTACCATTCCCAAACCATGACATCAAGGATGGACTTTTGTGGAAGAGGGGGAAAAAGAGGGAGGAAGGCAGGCAGGCAGGAAGGAAGCAAGCAAGCAAGCAAACATTGATTTGTTATACAAACTGAAAAAGATAATAATGATTGCTTTGAGATACTTTCCTACATTCATTTCAAATCAGACCAAAATATAAAGATAGCTATCTAAGGTTACACATGTAGAAATATATGCTGGCTGATTCAGTAATGGGACACAGGACACAGGACAAGGAAATCTGATGTGATCAAATCTGACATTGAATACATGAGACAATGTATTTGCTTACACTCTGATTATCATCAGTTATTACTGATTAATCAATTGACTCAAGATTGAGGTTGAAATAGTGGAGAGATATTAGTGGATAGATTATCCTCAATAACATAATGTACAGTTTTGAATCAATATGTAAGTTTCGTATAAATACTGACCAGGCTAAACAATTAATTTCTCAGTATATTCTACAAAAATTTGATTATTTAATGGGTACCTCTTTCTTGTCAAAATAGAAATTAATTCAGTAGAGAGATGAAGTTTGAAGGTGATGTTTCCTTTTTCTGCTTGGTGTCATACATGTAATTTCTGAGTTTACATAAGAAAAAAAAAAAAAAAGCAAATTAGGGAAAGGTAGAAAGATTGAATGACAAATAATTACTGAGGAATCAATTGATTATATATTGTTATAATTTCACATGATATTCCTGAGCTTACCAAAATATTTCATAGTAATGGGTTAATTTAAAATAACTTGGAAAATAAAAGAAATTAATTTTTAAGTTTGGGTTTTTTCCTTCCATGATTACGGGTAACTTTTAAGTGCTTACTGTAATGGGCCTGTTACTAGGCATGCAAATTTTTGATAGCAGTTAGATGCCTCACTGAAGTAGACTGAATATAAAGCACATTCTTGTGAACTTTTGTGGAAATAAGACTCAGAGATAACATGCTCCCTTCAATGTTTATTTGAAATACTTCTGTTGCCATGGGGAGCAGAAGATACAATGTTTCTGTGGTTGAGAATTGTCACCCTGAAAAACTAGCAACACTTATGCAATTGCATAGCTTGGAATCAGACCTCAGCAGAAACCAGAGTCTACAGCTGATCCACAGAATGAGATCCTACGGCCTCTCTGTGACAGTCTGACACTCTCATTTTCAAAACTAAGAAGATACCCAAGGACCTTTGCTACTGCTGGCCTTCTCTGCTATTAAGATAAGCAGAACTTAATATAAGTGACAATATTTTCAGTACTTTTACTAAGAACTAAAAAGTTTTCTGCAGTGAAATTGATAAACATGATAGAAATACATGGGTTAGGTTACTGCATTGCCTGAAAACCTTTCATTTAGATATATTGCGTTTGTTTAATTAACACAGTCACAAGCTTTCCAAGTGAAATGAAAGTAAAAAGCTCCTACACATTATTCTCCTTTACTTTCTCATTAGCTGCATCACTTTCTGACAAATATTGACCTGTAATTCTTTCCCTGTGCCAGAGAATTAAATAAAATATGAACTTCACACAATATACACCATCTGTCCAATTCCACAAGCTGGTTAGTATGTTGACTCCCATTGACTTTACTTCAAGACCAAACTGCCCCCAAACAAGAAATATTTATACATCACAAAGTATGCAAACTTTTCTTGCTTTTGTATTACATAGTTCAAATACATTTCCTTTTTCTAATAGTCTTTTTTATCCTAAATTTTTTCTTTACATGTGTTATCTCACCTGCCAAACTGGCTCATTCTCAGTTTGCTTACTTTAATCCGTTCAGAAATTCTTAACTACTGATCTTTTATTTTTTCAGATACTTATATTTTGTTTTATCAGCTTCCTAAATAATGCAGAATCTTTTTCCAGTAAACTGCATCACATTTCATTTAATATATATTAATTTCTCTTCTGGACAAGATGCTGGGTTGAATTTTCCTTGGTATGACATCATGCCACCAGCAGATGATGCCTGTTTGTGTATTTATGTTACTGTATGGTACTTCAAGTATTAAAAACAATTTTTTTTTTCAATTTTTTTCTAAACTCTTTCTTTACTTATAGGTACTCATTCTTATTCACGCTTCTTTGTTTTCACTTGTCTTCATACACATTTCAGTCTATCTTTAATTAATTCATCAATAATAGAATTCAGCTTACTCCCATATCACATATCAGTTATGTGCATTGTTTATTCTTTTAATTTCTGATCTTGCTTGAGTCAGCTGTTTGAAGTATTCTACAAAGGCACTGTATATCTATATGTCATATTTACCCCTTTGACACTGGTTTATGCAATATGTACAGCATATTTTTATTCCTTCCCTTAACAGTTGGGAATAGATAGAGCTCTTTCACCTTCTCTAATTTTCTTCAAAACCTTGTGGATCTCTCTTTTCTTCTCTGGAATTCCTTTATTTTCCTCCTTTCAAATCTATATTTATCTGTGCATCTTCAGATTAAGATATCTAAATGTAGACATGTATATTTCAATATCCAGGTGTCAGCCAAGTGTCTAAGTTTCCTATGTAGTCAAGATACAGTCAATAGAGTAAATGGAGCCTAAAGAGTTTCCCTTCAGGTGAACACCAGAAGCTGGTCAACTGAAATGCTTTCTCGGCTTCACTGGTTGACTTTCTAAGATCTTCATCTGTTTATAGCTAAATTTTTAGCATCTGGCTCACATAGAGATATATAAATTCAGGTGTCAGCATGAAGCTGTATTGCAGGTTATGGTCTCAGTCCAGTTCCCCCATCATCTTCCACTGAGTAGTTCAATCCTGTGTCATGTCTCACTGCTGGGTGGAATTAGCTCAGAAGCCTTCAGTCCTATTAGTTGGCAGGTGTTACCTATTTTCAAACAACTGAATTGGACCTTCTACATCCTTATGCAAAAGAAAGTCCACACCTATTAAGCTCCTAAGCACCCACCTTTATTCTCAAAATGAATCATCTATATGACTTTTCCCATGACTTCCTTCTTTATTTTACCAAGGTCAGAGAGGACTTGGAGATGTCCATTTATGCATCACATGCCTTTCTTACCTGTTACTTTTCCAGTTTTCCTTACATGCTTGTGTGGAAAGAAAAGGATCTAAAAGTTCTATACTGATGAGGAAGACAGACTAGCTGGGACTTTGTGACTCCTTAAATCCAGTGTTTTGGCTCCAGAAGGCTCTGGGCAATTACTCAACAATATCAATTACTCAACAATATTCTTCTGAATTGAAGAACATCGCTTTGTCTGTTGAAAAATTCCATGTTCAGAAAGCCATCCAAGTTTCCAGAACAACACCATGTTTCGAAGTTCTTAACACAAGAATGCATAGAGAAAAGAGAAATTAGAAAAATTATTTTTACTCTTGTGGTAAGAAAATTTTCCTTTTTAAGTTTTATTCTGTACAATTTTCAGTACTACATATATGCTTGAATCAGGTGATCTATAAATAAAGCAATAGCAACCAATTGCACTTTTGCTCACTGTCTCTCTGTCTCTTTCCCTCTATCTCTTTCTCTCCCTTCCCCCCTCTCTTTTTTATTCTTTCTGTATCTCCATCTCACAGTCTTTGTTAAATAAAATCTGTGTTATTGACTTTGGCATATGGTCTCGTTTGCACCTTAATTCGGGCACAGGCATCTCTCATTAATCATATCTTAACAATTTCAAACAGAATTTTAGTAGAGTCAGGAGATCTTCTATTCCTGTTTTAGTCCAGTGGATTGTCTCAGACTCAGAACATAGCAAACACAGTGGTTTCTATCTCCAAGAACAATCTGTAATTATTGTTATACTTTTGTAAAAAGTATTAATATGGTCTGCAGCTAACAAAAGATGTGTTTAAAATTCAGATTATTAAAAGTTACATGGTTAATTCTCAATCTTGAAAGTAGAATTTGAAATCAAAGAGAGATGTGTAGAGAGTGAGTAGGCAATCTTGACACTTTTACAAAAAAATTACTCAAACAGATACTATGTTAATCCTAGAAGATGTATGCACTCTTCTCAAAAATGCTGTTTCTGTAAGGGAGTGCCACGAGGTGGAAAGAGTGTTGGGATCATTTAAAGTTTCTGAAAGTAGTGACTGTGATAAAATACTGCAAGACGAAGGTGGTGAGGGCAGGAGTATGGTGTTATGGAAACGTGTGTGAAGAAAAGTGTGCAGCATGAAGGTGGAGAGCATGGGGTAATATACTGCTTTATGGACGTGCTTGGGATGCACTACCTGGGGCATGAGTCTTCCGAGGTAGTACCCAGTGGGAAGCATAATGAGTGTACAGGGTTTTATGTATCCCTATGCAGTAGGGAAATTCCTTCCATATTCCATTGAGAATTATTCTGCACCCACACCCATCTTTTGCTAATATCTAAGAAAAACTCTTTAGCTTTAGCTTTTTGTATGTCAGTGATGCTATGTTTACACTCAATAGCTGTAGATGGACTATACTCTTCTTCTTCATTTGAGGAACTTTTCATAAGTCTGCATTGTCCATGTGTTTTAATTTCATATGTTATGTTCTCAGAGCACCTTTATGGAAACAAGTAATGAGCCATCAAATCAAATAAAGTTCCTTCCCAATGTTCTGCATGTTAGCAAGATTACAGTAATTTGAGTTGATGTCCTATGTTGAAATGTCTAAAATCATTCTTTAAAATGTTGTGAAAAAATGTTGTGTTCTTCAATCCATACAAAGAACATGATTGTGCTTCTGATCCTAAAAATACTTTTTCCTGTATCTCAACTGATATTTAAGAAGACATCCAGATTGAAGATTCACTTTGTTAAACTGATTAGCTAGCATACCTATAACATCCTCATAAGGGGATGAAAGGATCTCTCATCCCCTTCTTATACTTCTTTTTTAAATATTCATAACATAATTGACAAGTTCTCCAGATTATTTTATTTTGTTAAGAGTTCTATGTGTGAAATATGGCAGACATTCACAAATACTAGCCAAAAGGAAGGAAACTTCTTGCACTTAATATGTCCTATTTCCTGACTTGAATATTTTGTATAGAAAAACATTATCCAGAGTTTTGTTTAAGAACTCTACTTAGCAAGTATTTTCACACCACAAAAATAAGATAACAGCACTGCTGAGAAAAAGAGGTTGAACAGAGCAAAAAATTAAAATTGAGTTATTATAAGGGAATTATTAATGGAAATGCAAATATTTATGTCCCTCATTAAACTTGATGAAGGACTGAAGAAGTGGTGGACTAAGAGATAGTAAATGCTTATTAGTATGTCTTTGTATGTGGTTTATTTCTGGACATCCAAGCAACCTTGGTCTACAAAATAGTTAATGTGGTACCAAAGCACCCAATCTAGCATTCTAAAGTGGAGTGGAAATCTTGAAATTCATGCAGAAGTTTATGCATCTGTGTGGTTGTGCTATTCTAATACCCGTCCGAATTAAAGGCAGAAGTTCTCTGTAAGAAGAATCATAAAATTGTTTGGTTTGGAAGGGACCTTAAAGATCCTTTTGTTCCAACCCCACCTGCCCTGCCGCAGGGCACTCTCTGTGGTATGGCACACTCTAGGTAAGACTGCTCAAAGTCCCATCCAGTCTGGCCTTGAACACTTCTAGGGGTGTTCCCTGGTATACATGAACATATCCACCTCTTCTCTGAGAAGCCTGTTCCAGAGTATCACCACCCTCACAGGAAGGAATTTCTTCCTAAAGCCTAATCTAAACCTGCCGTCTTTCAGGATAAAGTCTTTACCCCTTGTTATATAAACCTGATCCGAAAGAACATAACAAGGATGACAAACTTGTTTACTTGCACTCATCTCTTCATTGTATATTAATTTATTGAATACAAATGTAAATTTGCCATCAGCCTGCCATTAAAATATATATTTAAGCATTTTTCTTAGGAAATAAGAAATAAGAATAATGATACCATTATTACAACTTTTGAGGGAATATAATGGTATAAAGTTTCTGTTGTTTGCTCTGTTGTTTACGTAACTTGTGGAAATTAATTTAATTCTGGGGACGGTAGTGTCAAACATGTCTATAGATCAAGCTAATTAGGAGTTTATATGCATGTCCTAATTTGCTTTCCACAAAACATTTCCTTTAACTCCTGGCACGTGTGTCTTATGTAGAAATTCTGTTACTAGCTAGTGACATACTTCTAACAAATCAATGATGTCACAAGTAGACAAATTAATCTAAAATGTATGATAGAAAATATAGCACTGATCTTCAGAGGTTTTAACTTAGTTTCTTGAATTTAGCAATTATTTTCTTCCTTTTAACATCTACTTTTCTTCTGGGCAAATATATACTAAAAATTATACAGGGTCTGGCTGGATGATTAAAAGTCATTCTCAATTAATGGATGAATAATAACCATAACTTGTAAACACTATGATGACTTGAAACTGAGCCCAAATGTAACATCAGTCCTCAAAAATCATGTTACTTGTTTCCAAAAAAATCCAAGAGAACAGGTCTAATTCTGTCCTCCTATATGTCATATGTATTTCCCTTCATTCTCAATGCCATTATTCAAGGAAAGCAAAGCTGGAGTTTTGTCTTCTACTTCCTCTTTTGAATTCTTCAATACTTTAATTCACATCTTATGTCTGTTTATGTCAAGATTTTTTCTCTATCTATGTAATCTGCAAGTGAAGGTAACTTATGAGAAATACAATTAAAGTCTATACCCATTTATCTAGCACTGATCCAAAAACATTACCACTTCATAGGAAGAGTAATACTATAATCTCAAAGTTTTGCTTTCATTTATTTTCTTTGAAACCCTTCTGTAGTATTGTCATTACAAACCACCTATTGCCACAATATTTGTATTAATCCCTTCAAACATCAAGTCTGTTTCTTCTTATCTATTTAAAATAAAATATACTACACTAACATTCTGATAGACAGTCTTTGCACAGATAGAAATAACTGCACTGGAATCAGAAACAAAGCACAAAAAACATTGCATTTTTTAATGCCGCACCCCTCCAGACATTTTAGCTGTCGTTCTTCATTGATGAGCACTAAGTAGAGCCTTTCACACCCATTGAAAGTAACCTTTCTGTCCTCTCTTCAAAATAACTCATTAATAAAGCAAAATGGCAATATATTTCCCTTGATACCATTCACAAAGTTAAAAGTAAAATTAAGGATTAAATTGTTAATATGAAAGATGAAATGGAGAAACTGTTCCTAAACTCAAAGTAGGCTTTTATCCTCTGTTCATCCCTGTCTTTACAAAAAAGAAGTGATTTCATTCTTACCACAGAAAGGGATTAAAATATTCCCTATATTTTACATTTTCAAGAGATCAGAGCTTTTTGTTTGTGTATTTGTGGAAGCAGAGGAACTTGGGATGGAGTTGCTTAACTGTATATCGGAATGTTAATGTCAGTACTTTCTTGTTTATTAATTTGCTTAATGTAGGAAATTTCATTCAGGCCATTCAACACATGAAGACTTGCTAAAAGTAATGTGCCTTTATTTCTACTGAATATAACCTGAATCAAATTCTTTAAAATGAATATTAGAATATGATGCACAATTGCATGTGTACTAAATTGTCAAAATCTCGAAGGAATCTCAAAATCTCAAATCTCAGAATCCCAGAGGATAATCTGAAAGGTGTTCCAATGACAGATTATTTCTCACATCAGTTAGCAAAAATGCCACAAATCTCATTTATAATGGGAACATGCTACATAATAGAAAAGTTACCCATGGCACTACAGTAGTAGGCGTCACAATACGTATCTAATATTGTAAAAGGCTTGAGCAGATTTTGCCACCACTGCAGCTTAGCACCTCATCAATATTTTCAACATCAGATAATTGGGATTCTTCCGAACACTGAATTATGTAACTGAAAAAAATCCAATACAGAGAATCTGACTTAAATGTATTACTGGATTATACAGATGGAGTTACAGCACTTCTTTAGCACCCAACATAAAGTATCACTGAAATGAAAGACTTAATATGCATTTGTCTTTTGATGGTTTAAATAATTTAAAGAATGAAATACACTGGTCTATGATACATATCTGATCAAGTTTTCGCCTGACCTATAATTAGGAATAACAAATATCTAAACATGTAGCTTTGACACTAAACTCTGGTGCTACACTTAGTGTGTCTGAGGATGGGAGACTCATAATTTAGTGAAACAATTGCATGTAGACTGAACAAATCCATTTGGTACTTTTCACTGCTGGAAGGGCAAGACTTCTGTCATTAGAGATGCTCAGGGTTTAGCTAAATGTATTCTGGCAGCTCTGCTAGCTACCTGAATTTGAAGGAGGTTGAAAAGTATAGAATGAACACCCCCAAATGATGCTGTGATAATGGTAAGATGTGATAGATAGTAGGAATCTAGATTAATTTAATGTTTTCCTACTATTAGCTACGGGAAACAAATTGTGTATTATGTCTTAAATAGATATTCATGTCTTGTCAATAAATGGTATGTTCAAGATCTTCAGTTTTTATGTACCTATTTGGCCAGCTCTGAGCTTGCTGCAATTTCAATGACTTGTAGCTGTATTAGCATAGAACAGAGCCTAAGACTATAATAGATGTACCATAGATGGCAAGGCAGGCAGAGCAAATTTGCAGTGGATCATACCCATATGATGGCTACAGGAACTCTCATCATCCGCGCTGCTATGTGTCCTTCATACTCCTTTTTATTGTAGATACAGATGATGTTTCTCCCTATTTCTAAATGACGATGTTTAAACAATAATGTATCAATAATAGTATTCCATTCCACAGGAGTTATACTTTGGATTTTTTCCAGGAATTACTTATTAGAGAATATAAGAATTTGCATAATCTAACTGGAGTGTGAATGTTCTAGAGCATTATGATAGGAACATGAGACTAAGGATGAAAAGATACTTCAACATAGGTTTATTAATAGGCTTTTTGTTACTTTCTTCTGTAAATACCAGCTTGCACATTCAAATACCTGACCCAAGTTCTTGAGAAATTATTTTCAATAGTGGGCATGCTATCCTATTCTTCAGGACAGATGGAAAATTGTAGCCATACTTAAAGATTTTTTTTCTGGAAATTAAGATTTTCCATTTTTTATAACTGTCAATCCTTTCTTTACTCTTTTGCAAAAAAGATTCTTTATATCTTATAAGTAGTAGCACTATGATAATATCCTGTGAAATATTTGTCATTAAAGGGTGTTTTTCTAGAATAATCAAGGAGATAAAGAGGATATGACAAAAGCTTATGGCTGGACTTCTAGAGCTCTTTGTTTTCTAAATTTCCAGGACCTACCAGATTATTTCCTAGTAACAGAGGATCTGCTGAGATCTCTCTTATGATATTAAAACATTTCTGTATGCATTCTTTCCTCTCTTTACAGTAACATATCACCTCATTAGTGATTAACATTAATCAGTCTATTCAGGCTTAAAAGTAATTTCTTTTGAAGTTCTGCATGCTGGTCTAAAGGAGAGTATTATGGTTTTCCTTTATGTAAACGAACAATGGTAAAGGAAGACATCCACTACAGATAAAAATAGTCCATTAATAACAGTAACATGGAGCATTTATATGAGGCCTACTATCTGCAAAGCAATTTACAAACAATATCCAATTAATCTTCTCTAGTTACTCAGTGTAATCCATTCATTACCTAATGGATCCCAAATCTTTAATGCAACAGCAAAGTTTCTAACCGTATGTCTGAGGGTACCTTTTGCAGCTGAAATTTACTGACAGTTATGCTGTCTGAGCAGGAACACACTAGGACAATTTCTTGGACTTAGGGTCTGTAAAGCTTTACTCTTAGTGTTTTCAACTCCTGGAGCCACAGGTGCGGGATCTTACTGAGAACAGCTCTTTCATAACAGCTAAATTAATAATTATGAAAGGGAAACTCCAAAGTGAAACTAAGGGGTACGTCAAGGAAAAAGAGTTTTAAATGTATAATTGTACTATACTTTAAAAAATCCCTATAAAATGGTATCAAGGATAGGTTTTCCCTATGAGTTAATACCAGAGGATTTTTTTTTAAGTCAGGAGGATCCTGATTAAAAAAGATATTGCCATGTTGCCACGATTCCATGGTATTTTCCACTTTATTATTTGACCTGAACAGTTTTATAATGAATGTGCTCTAAAGCAAGACAAGCATCAGAAATGCTAATCTTGGTAAATTCTGAGGCCTTTACAACATTCTTCTGTTCTTCAGACCAGCAAGTGTTTTCCAGCATTGTTTTCTTATCAGAAGTTCAGAATATGGAGTGATGTCTTCACTTCCTAACTTTAACCTTCTGAGTTGGGAGTTGTTTTTCAAAGTTTATTCTTGGACAAAAATAGATAGTATATGACTACCTAGCCAGGACTCAGCTGCCTACAGTCCATGGGGATGCCATCTATTCTGTCTGTCTCTCCAGAGCCAAAGAACATGCTGGACATCTGCTGCACCTTCCTACTGAAGCAGATGGGGCTCACATCTCCTCAGCCTTTAGATGGTGAATGCCTTCTATCCTGTCCCTCTGGTTTGTACATCTGATGAACCACTTGTGCACCCAAGAGACAGAGGAATGCCTGCTTGGGTGCACAAGTGTGCACAGTCATGAAACTCTAATTTTCATACACATTTTCTAACACTTCAGAAAAAGTAGCTGATCTCCTTGTTATGCATTGATCACAGATGCATATGCATCATCTTAATTTTTGTTTTAAAAATTATTTCTCTAATATTTGGACAACAACTTTACCTCTTTGCCTGTTAAATCTTTTCTTTTTATTATTAAT
Source organism: Vidua macroura (assembly GCF_024509145.1). Lineage (NCBI taxonomy): Eukaryota > Metazoa > Chordata > Aves > Passeriformes > Viduidae > Vidua > Vidua macroura. The sequence goes on along the minus strand of NC_071572.1, from coordinate 51,786,457 downwards.
TTATTACTGTTAATCATTTTTTTGATCCCACAAGTAAGTACAATTCAATTAATTTTCCAAGTTGGGGGAGCACATATATAGTGTCCCTCCATACAGCAAGCTCATTTTTTTCTATTACACAGTATTTTATTTTCAATTACACAAAAATTGCAATTTTTTCTATTCCTTCCAGTGATATCAGCCCTCTTAACCCTCTTGTCAATGCATTCTCTCAGTGCTGCAAGAAAAAAATATCCAACTCAAAGGCTTCTTCATTTTCCTGTAAAGTAATTCCTTTAGCTGGAGCTTTATATAGGAAGAGGGCTATGTATTCCTTAGCTACATTCCTTAGTTTGTGCTGATTACCATGTGGAGTCAGCCTTGGCATCTCAGAATACTTGACGTTCTTTGTACAGACCAACAAACCATTTAAAATTGAGCACCTAGCAGCTGAAAGGTCATGTCTCATTGTATTCAGTAGTTTTGGACTAAGAGTGTAGAAAAAACTCTCAGAAGCTGTGTTCCACTCTTCTATTAATCTGTATCTCTCAGCAAAAAATTGTCTGACTTCCAAAGGACATAGTCTTAAATGGAAATCCAATTCACTCTATATTCTAAGGAAGAAAAAAAAAATAATAATTATTTGTACGTCATTAAGGATTTTATTATCAAAAGAAGGGTATAAGTACTTTTGCTAATTTTCACTATTCATAGTAACAAAGCAAATACTTTTTTAAAAAAACCAAACAAACCCCCTATGGATTCTCCATTAATCTGTCCCCTACTGCCCCTTTGTTCGCAGGTTAATTCACACTTATCAAATTCCATTGGACAAATGCTTCTTCTTGCTATCTATTCAATGGGTTGTTTCCTGTATAATTTATGTATCATCATATAAGACTTTGTAATAAACTTACTATCAGATGATTTTACTTAGGACATTTTAAAATCTAAAAAAAGAAAACAGTAAGAAATTTGTTTGATATTTCACTATTGCTGAGAACCAAATTTCATACAGATTTCATTTTTATATGCCTTTAAAAATAGATTTCCATTGAGAAGATGCAATATAATGCCATAAATACAATAATAGAATTATTCCTGGTAGCAAGGATAAGGCTGTTGAACCCATTCCTTAAAACTTGATGGTTTATTCAAACAGCAAACATTTTGACTAGCTAATTCTGTAGCCTTGAGTAAATGCTTCATCCATGTTGAATTTAATTTATATACATCATTTGAAGTTTCTAATAGAAATTATATCTTTTTAAAAAATTGAGAAGTGTTCTGTTAAATGAGAACTTCAATCTCAGCTCAGTATAATCTTCCATCTCTATTTTCAGTTAGTGTTGCATTTTATCCCTACAATCCTCAGAATGTCTCTCACTTCCCTTTAAATGGTACAGGCACAGATTTTCCCATACTCACTGTAAGAACACTATAGAATATCAGTCTATTCTATACATTCTAAGATTTATGGAGTTTGCTGTGAAAGGTATAGCATTTAGTACAGAATGATAGATACTGGATAGTTTTGCAAAGACAGCTTTCACAGCTCTGTGCCTACCTCACATTCCTTATGAAATATCAGATAGATTTTCAACTGGCACCAATAAAAGAGGGTTTCAATTCAGTTACCCACAGAAAGGCAACCCATAGCCTTCTGGAATGTTCCAGCTATTTCAGGCATGCATGTAAGATGGAAGATAAAATATAAGACTTACAGAAGTTCTATGCTTTTTGGAGCAATGACTCGAATCCAGGAGAAATAGGATAAGGTCCCAAAAAACATTCAATTCTAGATGCCTGTGTTTGGTGTCTGAACTGGGCCTAGATCTTCTTGAAACAGTGGACATGAAAGATATTTTCATATTTCAGTCTCAAATAATTTGGTAGTTTTTTAGATTACTTAGCTGCTTGCACTTTTGCATGCTCAAACCCACTGCTTTGATTAACAAAATAAGCTATATGAGGCCAATATTATGTCTCCCTTTGTTCACTTTAAGATCCTGTTAGGCCTTTTAATCATTATGTTGCTCTTGGTTTCTGCTTTGTCATATATTGTGTTCCTCTACCATCATTTATACCCTGGAGGGCTTATTGATTCATGTAGTCTTATAATTAGAATATAGTTTACAGTCTACAGGTTAACCTTTAGTCTTTATATAGTCTGCATGAACAAAATTAGAAGCCGACTGTATACTATCCTGGTTATTATTTAACCTGATGACACTTTCAGTACAAGTCTAGTTTATAAATGTTTTCATCTATAAATCCTATTTAATAATTTCTAAATTTGAATGCCTAAAAATATTTAAGCTCCTTATTTTCATTGCTGTTTTCACAGCCATCTGAATCCAATGTCACACATCATTTGAAACTAGCAAACAGACACATCTACAATTGACTGTCATGCCTACCTCCTGAATTTCAGAGCTTCATATTTATAACAATGCTGTACTCTTTTACTTAGTGAAACAATTTCTACTTCCTTCCCTTTCTGGAACTTCCCTTCCCTTCCCTGAACTTCCCTTCCCTAGGTAATGCCACACAGGACAGAGAATCATTTTGAAATAAAACATATTGTGATTATACTGTGATTAAGCCAAAACACACAAACTTCAATTTAAAAAACTGGCCTTGCATAATGAAGAGGTGCCTTTACACCGTCACAAACACAAAACCAACCTGTAAGTTTCTCAAGTATTTTTCTAGAACTGCATATTAAAAATTTTTTGGTCATGAATTGTAAGACAATGCATATGATTATTTTCAAAATAATATTATGGACAACCTTCACAAAACAGAACACCTTCTGTGATGTTGTTGCCATATTTTGCAAAACTAGACTACTGCATTTTGACCAGCTCTTAGTTAAAATAAAGTTCGTGTCACCAGGGGCATTCTTCAACTAGTTTTACTTTCCCGTTCCCAGCAGTGCTCTCTCATTTTACAGCTTCTCAAATACAAACATATTAGCTATTTTATTGTTGCTGGGAGTTTGACTTGCAGCTTAAGATACATTTACAGCTGGAAGTTTAATAGATTTTCAGGTCTCTAAAAATATTTCTGACACTTATATGCAATGGATGAGAATGGCAGCGACAATGGATTTAATGACACTTGTAGGAATTTCTGACTTGGGATTCCACAGAGCTCAGTCACTGAAACAATAAAGAGTTTTCAAAAGCTGTAAAAAACTCTGGCAGTTTCAGTCATTCAGGAGTCTTATCAAACTAATGGAGAATTATCATCATAAGCATTTTATGATGATTCTACTTATTAGGTTGATGTAATGTTTTTGCTAACTAAGAGAAAAAAAAAGAGGTTTCCTTGCTCTGTTTTGCATTAGTTTAATATTTTAATGTAGCTTTTCTCTAAAGACAGAAGAAATATTTGAATTCATCAAAATTATTCATATGCATCTTCAAAAAGGTAATTTTTTAAAAACTGAATTTACAAAAAAGGATACAGTGGCACCTTAGAAGTGCTTTCAAACAAAAAAGAAAATCATCTTCCCATCCTGGTTGAAAACATCCTTTAAAGTATCTCAGTATTTGTCAGTTTCCTTGTTTCTTTCTCCTTCAATATTTTCAAGATTTTCTTTCCATATTGCTGTATGTAGTCTAGTATTGAGGCCAAAAGTGTCTTCTCATTTAAGTCAAAAACAGAATCTCTTTGTCAATTTAGAAATGGGGTATTTGAGATCTCAGATCCATGAAACTGGAGCTTTTTCAGTAAAGAAATGAAATTACTTAAATCCTCTAAAATGCTGTAAAAGTGTAGCATTAAAGTTCATCTTAATAAAATACACAGGATAAGTGAATCAGGAAACTGCTGTGTCCCGAGATTTGTGTTTTGATTGTGTTGCAACTGTGGTTCAGCTATGGATCTCACAATTGTGAAAGAGATCGTGTACATTTAGAGAATAACCCAGCATGTGAGGTAAAGGTATAACTTCATAAGATGAGTTGGCATTCACCAAAGTGACAATCTATTTTTAATGGAACACCAAGATTGGGAAATGCAATTTGTTTGGCTTTATGTACTTCTTGACAGAATGTGGCTGTCTTACCCAAAAGATGTAATTGTTTTTGTTAGTCTCTCTTTCATGCCTGATATAATTTTCAAACAGAAGAAGAATAAGGCTAAAATATAGTAAACTTTTTCAGTAAAATGCACACTTAGGGACACCTTTTTTCAATTCTTAACACTGGATAAATAAAATGTGTAGTGACAATAATGAACACCTGTATGCATCAACTCATAATTAACTCCATCACTACAATGCTTCACACATATTTTATCTCTGTGTGTAGTACATAACTGTATATATGCATCAGTATAGAATATGTATATGCTGTAGTCATATACAGGAAAAACAGAAAACTGTGTTGCCTTATGGAATTATTCTGATGATAAGTGTTGAAAACCATATTCTTGCTGGTAGTCATTGTTTGACAAACAAAAACAAAGATGCAGAAGGCAAATTCAGTCATTTCATATAACAATATCATAACAAGCTATCACCTTTCATGTATCTGCTGCTGAAAATGGAATAGATTAGTGAAAGATGATCCAGATGCTTTAACAAGAAGCTGTTCTACAAAAGACGGCCAAGCATCTTCTGGAATTTTGTTGCAGGGAAAAAATCCTTGTGTTGCCCAAGTTTGGGGAATTTCAAAATTGTGTGCATGCACTGTATTCACAAAAAAAGGATGTAATGTTATATAAAATATCTGTTTATATGTGTATTGCAAATCTGAAATGTATGTTATGAATTCTCAGCTCTGTTGCCAATAGAAACTGTTCCTTACACCTATTTAAAATTGAAGTACACAATTATTAACAGAAATAGTCTATAGTCAGAATGCAACTCAAAACTGATTTGTGTGCAAAAAGAGAGCTGTTATTCCTCAAAAGTACATTCTTAAATAAGAGAGAGTTGGAAATAAAAGGCAAACTGCACCTTGAAGTGAAAGAACAGGAGCAGATGTCCTTTAGCTGTGTGTTTTATTGATTTATAAACACTCAGTCAGGCTACCTCATCTCTGCAGAGTAATTTAGATATGGGAAAATATCTGTGAAATATATTGATTGCATTATTGATTGAAAAGCCAATTGCTGTTGCACTCCTGTTTTACCATTTAAGTCCTGACACATTTTGACATATGAGCCAGCTGCGACTACTGCCTCGATACTGCAATGAGATAATGTGAAAGCTGTCATAACCACTTCTGTGTCAGCCACAAGGATTTACAGTGCACTAGTGCTGCTATTTAGCTTGTTCCTTAACCACCTGAATAATTAAGGTTTGTTAAAGCTTTTGCTGTTGCACATTTGGTTTATATATGTGCTGTTTTTATGTTTCCTTTCACACTGGATTGATACATCATGAACAAAAGAAATGTAGAAACCAGGCTCTTATTATTCAAAGCTTATACACGTGGGGATGATTGTTTCTGCTCAAATATTTCTCTCCACTCCATGCGGAATTTGGATTTTACAACATTTCGCAGGGGAATTCTCACTTGTTTCCAGATCAGTTTACACTCAGCAGCAATAAATCAAGGAAGGACAGGAAAAATCCTCTACAGCCTATTAACAACTCTGTTATTTATTTTGAAATATGAAACTGTGGAAAATACAATGAAAGCACAAACATACAGCAACTTATTTGGTATTTTTCATATTTAAAAAGTACTTTTATATTTATTTATCCGTTGCTAAAATTTAAATGATACCAACAAGATGTTTTGAGCCCAGATACAAAATACAAGCCTTCTCATAAAATGTATTCTTGAAGAACAAAAGAAAATTTTCCTTTACTAGCTCCACATTTTATCATGGCAAGTGAACTATGCAGTTTTATCACCTTCTTTCCTACTCTTATTTGTGAAATAAGGAGGCATTTTCATAGTAGCTTTAACTCATTTCTTTTACTATAATCAATACAGACTTTAATTTTTCCTAAGGAGACTGGCTATATTGCTAGAATCATCGAATCAGAACATCCTGAGTTGGAAGGGGCCCATGAAGATCCTCGAAGTCCAGCTCCAGTTCATTCATTCCATCTCTTGTTCATTTCCAGTTGTTTATTTCATGAACTTTTAACCAGATCCAGACCTCCACCTACAATCCATGTAGGACTTCCCTGCCCTAACAGAATGGCATAGATTTAAATGTATTCTGCACATGTTCCAGGTTGTACCTGCCTCTTCCAGCAACAGGACTGGATTCTTGCTTGCGTATTTTTCATCATGATACTTGTATTTGTCCCCAAGGTACCAGATGAACTCCAAGCATTCTCTGGACCTCCTGTTAGGAGGGACTCCTTGTGAGAGAATGGAATGTAAATGGTTAATGATTCAAAACAATCTGCCATTCAAAATGCAGGGGTGTTTTGCTGACAGCGTGCAAGATACAGCCCAGGTGCAGAGAGAGTGTGCACACAACACCTTGTTTAGTGACAGGCTGGGTTTTGAGCCAGATAAGGGAAGAGGCCAATCATGCCAGTGTGCTCTTTTACAGAAATGACTCATGTGGGGACCCCACTCCCCAGTGAAGTACCAGAACATTCACACATAGGCCCAAGGGTTTTCATCCCTTCTAATGGAACAAAACTGGCTCAGCTATGCTGAGGTGAGAAGCAGCTGTTATGTCTTAGAAGGGATCATAAACCATGAAAGATCCCCAAAGTGCCCCCAGATTCATTTTGGGGGCCTCCCACCAAGAGGACTGCAAATAATCCACAGTGTTGCAACAGACAGTAAAATTTCCTGCCAAGGAGAGGTATGTGGGCATACCCTCTTGAACCTGAGTACATATTAACCCACTGAAATTTGTATTTCCCAGGCTTCTCCTACCCTTTCACAGATCAAGATAGACCAAGTGATCCACAGACCAATTGAACCAACTATTAAAGAAACTGGAACAATCAAGATCCACCACTGGTGGTGATAACTTTCTACTCTTATCCTTTATTTTTCTTTCTTTCTGTTCCTTATACATTTTCTTAAGTGTTATAAGTGTGATTTTTATGTTTTTATATTGCCATATTTCTACAGGTAATAATCAAAACAGCTACATACCTGCTTTAAATATTTTTTTTTAATAAACCCTACGTGCACACATGCACACAAACCCATATATATATATATAAAAGCCCACTCGTCATTCAGTGTCATTTCACTCTAACCTGCCCGAGCTGTTCTATTAACAAGAACCTCAGTTGCCTTCATCTTCAGGGCCAGGTCATAAACCTCCTTCCCTCCTCTTTCTGCATGAAGTGTATTTCTTGGTATCTGAAAATGAAGTATAACCAATACTTCAATGCACACTTTGTCCTTTAAATGACATGTGAAATGCACGCTAGGTTTGCTTATTTCACTTAAATAATCAAATGAAAATTATTTACAGTGCCAGAATTGTATTGATTAGTTAGCAGGTGGAAGTAGCACATGAGACTGCAAAGAAAGTTTTCTCCTGCTTTCTGTCGCCCTGTTCTTTTAAAAGTTTTAAAGTTCTTCTAAAAGTTTTCTTTGCCTTCTGATGTTTACATATTTCTACTAGAGTTTCTCACACACTGTCATGTAAATAATGATTGTTGTACATTCTTCTTTAGAGAAAGAGAGAATTGATAGACTGTTAGTTTAACCAGTGTAGTTAAAAAAGTAGCAATTTCATCTTCCAGTTCACTATCACTTTTGAAATTCTATATATTGTGAGGTCAAAAATAAAACTTCCCCTTTTCCCTCTTTTGGATCTAGCATAGATATGTGAGTTATTTTGTGTCGTAGTGTGACAGCTTTCCTTTGGAATTAGTATGGATCACTGGATTATGTGATGGCTGCCCTATATGCTTCATACCGCAGAACACAAACACAGAAAAATTATTTTTAAAAATTTCAAACAATATTCAGAAGTATTGTTTGGATTTTTTAATGAAATAATGATAATTATCATGTGGAAACAAAATACAACATATATGCTAGCAATACTTAAATTTCCAGTCATTGCAATTTGATTTTATACTTTAAAATGTAATTCCATCTTAGAATTATATTTGGCAAAAATAGGAAAACTAAAAAATATATTGGTTTTCTCTTCCTTTGTTTTGAAATGTTATGTAAGCAATAACTCCATATAAAGGAAGAGTTATGAATGTTCTCTACTAAATTCACTGTTCCCCCTTTCTGCTCTTGATATTTTATGGTTGAGCATGATGCCATATGGTCTGGAATATCTCTTTGGTCAGTTGGGGTCTGCTCTCTTGGCTGCGTCTTCTCCCAACTTTTTGCATCCCCAATCTCCTCGCTGTGGGTGAATGTTGAGGAGAAAGAATGCTTTGATTATGTGCAAGCTTTTTTCAGCAACTGCCAAAACATTTGTGTAATTTAGCCACAAATGCAAAGCACAGCACCCTCCTGGCTGCTATGAAGAAAGTCTGTCCCTGGCAGACACTGTACATCCAATAATATTCTTTTCCATGTGCCAGCTGAAAAGATATACTAGGATTTCTCTTCTAGTGCAATAATAGAAAGGGAAGAAAGGTACAACATCTGTAAGATGAATTTCTGAGATCACAGTAGTTTAGTTGTCAAGTATAACAAAGGAAGCCTTGGAGGAAGTTTTACTGGAATTAAATGCAACACGATGAAGCCATGGGTGCTTGGAGCCAAATGGATACTAGGATCCCAAATGCGGCCAGGTTAGGGCAAGGGATAAGTCATGGTAAATCATATTAGCTAATATGGAACAGAAAAGAAAATATCATGCTTCATTCAAGCTTTCTGCTCAAAAGACAATTCTGAGTGTCCTGGTGCTTCAAGCAGCATTAGCTCTTTCTCCCCGCTGTTAATGAAGGAATTTCTTATGAGAGTCACCTCTAGAAAGCAAATCAGATCTTATATGGACTGAGCCATCTTTCTGGAGGTTACTTTTCCAATTTCCATTTGTCCTTTTAGCAATAAAAACAGCCTAGTCTAGCTCTTTTCCTGTGTTAGTCTCCTAATTTAGGTGGATACAATTGCTAGATCCTTTTGTCATTGAGAATTGGATGAAGAACACTGAGAATAAGAAAATTCTTCCAACAAGCTGAATTCATGTATGAACAAGGAATCAATTGTACTTCAGAGGTGTATTTCTAAGGCACACAACCTCTTGGGATGGCACAACCTACACACTATTTCTTGCTGAAGGCTCTGCCTAGAGGCACAATCAAGTCCCGAGGGACTGAACATAATCTAAATTACAACAATCATATTGTGACCTGATTCCCAAGACCTTTACAGCTATACAGCTTACAGTGGATTAGATTATGAAAAAAAAATTAATCTTTTCAATAAAAATATTTTCTTTGGGTAACAGCAAAGATACCTTACTTTTTGCCACTGCAGAATTGTTGGTTGAGTGATAAAAGATTTATGACATTTCTTTAAGAATTTTTTTTAAGTCTGGAATACTGCAAAACATGCAAGAAAACCTTCATTCTACTTCCAGGTGAGCTAAGCTGAAAACCACATGATTTCTAGGAATATACACACCAATAAGCTAGTAGCAAATAATATAGGGTACTAAAATAATTGAGAATATGTATGTCAAAATGATATAGGCAGATAATATCAATTTTTTCAGGGATCTTAAAGAATAGAAGGGTAGGAGGAAATACCACTCCCTATGTGCTTTTTAGAGTTTGTACACAGACTAACAGAGCTGTACATGTTTAAACAAATATGGGACCACCCTGAAGGCATACTATGGCATTCTATTTCTGACAAAGAATAAGCTTCTCATGTGGGCAGCCATAAAAAGGTGAGTATTCTTACTTTTCACAACTTAGACTGCACATGTATCTCTTGCTATTCTCCTTTTTCTTCCAAATATGAAGTACTTCCTTTGCTTTAGAAGAACAATTTAAAGCGTGAAAGAACACAGTGATATCCTGCACCACAGTGATATCCTGTACCAAAGAATAACCATGCTGTTTGGAAAACTAGCAATAGATGGAGGAGATGGAAGACAACAAACAGGAAAACAATTTATTGCAGAAGTTGCAGTCTTTCAATCTCTTCCTCTCATGCTGGAATTAGAAAACATCCATTCTTTATAAGTGTCCGTCAAAAGTTATTACAATAAAATCTCAACTATAAGGACTGGAATAGTTAGTACAGAAAAATGATGAAGGCCTAACATCATCAGCTGTTTAAAACCAGATTGATCATCAATCTGATTGATTAATCTGATAGATTAATCTGATCAGCCAATCAGATTAATCAGAATACTCAGTACATGAAAATCACACTTTCTATTTGGCCTGTATAGTCTAAAAGTTGTCCCCTATAGATGAAACAGTGTCAAATTCCTTCAGTGTTAATCTTAAATGAAAATTAACTTTTTTCATTATAAGAGTTGATACAAGGTAATAAACTAGATGTAGCATTGGTTTTTTGGGAAGAGATTATTTTATTTTATTTTGCATTCTGCAAATAATTATTTCACACCATCATTTTGTAAATTTTAGTATACTTGCTACTTGTTTATTGTCATTATTTTGCTGTTTTTTCTGGTCATATTTAATTCTGGGCTGAAATCATTGGCGAGATTTTAATTTACCTGCACTGAACCTTGAAGCTGGAATCACAATGAGTTTTGTATTTTATTAAGAATCTGAACTTTTAAAAAAATTCTGAACATTAAATCCCTTTTTTCAGAGTGTTACTGCCTGACAAAAAAATAAGTAAACCAGAGACAACACAGAAGAATAAAGCCGTGTTTTTAACAGAGGGCATGCTTTCATTCAGAAATTCTGAACTCAACCAAGTAGCAAATGAAGAGTACCTTTTTTTTAATTTTTGTCTTAGTTTAAATGTGTGGTAACTTTGATTCTCTTGGTGGCCCCTTAGTCTCCTTCCTTGAAGATCCTATCTTATTCCCTCAAATGGACATAAAGTACTAAATTTGCACTTCACAATTTGTACAGAATATGCTAAATATTAACAAATCACTTGATCGCCATTCTCACATGAGACAAGATTAACAAATGAAGAGAACTTACGCAAAAAGAACTCTCCAACAGGAGAAGCTGGAGCTGCTTGTACAGTGTGGATTTTAAAAGTAAATGTTTTAAATAGTGAAGCACTGGAATAGTTTCAAACAGATTACAGGGTATTTCCCATCACTGGTATTCTTTAAAACAGAACTGTGTATTTGGGGAAGGGCAAGGGTGGGTGTGTGTATGTGTCTTGCTTTGTTTTTCAAAAAGACAAAGGCTCAACAACAGACTTATGAGATTGAGCCAACAATCACCTGTGGAAATTCATTATCTGAATTAGGCAGAAGGTTAATCTAGTGGCCAGGAGAAGTTGAAGTTATTTGACAAAGCAATTATTTACATCCAAAAGTTGTCACTAACTTTCTACTCTACCACACTTTACTAAAGTACAGAAATGTCCAACAACTTTCCTGAAAGCCAGAAGACACATGTTTTATGAAGAATTATTTAGATCAGATACTTTTAGCTCACAACAAAGGATCATCTTTCCCTAAAAGTGCATGATGTGTAAAAATGCTTATGCTAACACTCCTATCTTGATTATATGAATGATTATTATCTTCTGTTGTCCATTAAATACTGAAAATCATTATCATTTCTTTTGCAAAGCACAGTGCAACTCTACACTATTGAAATTATTAAAATACTCAGTCATGTTGAGAAAAAGCTCAAAACATAATATTTAGGAAGGCAATGTAATATACTTTAAAAACCAAATTATTGTTTCAAATGTAAGGCACTCATTTAAATAGCTATATTATTGCTTTTCACTCAAATAGCATATTACCAATGATTTGGCTGTCACCCTATATTTGCTGCCAGACAAATCAGTAAATGACTACAGCACATTTCTAAGGCAAGGAATCTTATTCAGTAGTAGTGTTGCTTCACCACAAATCCCCTGAGAATGGGGCAAGATGCTTTGAGGCACATCCCCAAAAAGCACACCCAAGAGTCTGGGAGGTAATCAGAATCTTCAGTGGTATGATGCTCCTAATGTAATAGGGGAGCTAAAATTAAATAACCAGGGCCATCACAAACTATTTAAATGAAGAAATTTCAATAAACATTGCAGAGTATGCATTGCTTTTTTATTTTTTTTCCCAGGAATTACATTTTTATGAAAATTATATGTACGGTCCAGAGTTTGTAAAGGAAGGCTTGAAAATGCCATTGATGAAAGTATTGAGTTTAATTTATGTACTGTTCTGTGCTTACACTGGAAACATACTTCCATATTAAAGGAATAGTCACATAGATTAAAAAAAAGGAAAACATTGCAAATGTGTTTTTTTCATGCTCTGAACAGGAATCATTTCTAAATGGATCATGTCAGTGATCAAATGAAAACCACCAATGCAATATCAAGTTTTAACTTGTGCATCATATAATAGACTCTAATTATACATATAGCAAACATGGCCTGATTATGAAAATGCAGAGCAAGTTAATTTAATAGATGTATTTTTCTGTGACTGATTAAATTTATTGGCATTTGTAATCCAGTCTTGAAAAGAAAATTCTTTCAAATGCTTTCAGTTACTTTTGAAGGTTGGTATTGATAAGTTCTGCAACTGGTAAATCATGAAAGACTTGTTCTCATCCAATTTAGTTTATTATTACTCCAATAACATTCAAAGATTGATTTATCAGCACTCACAGATATTCCTGATAGGAACAAAAAAACCCTGATCTAATGGCATTTCATCTCAAAAAAAAAAAAAAAGGCCCATAGAGTTGATATAAATATGTATTATTGAAATACATTTAGAGCTCACTTACATTTGTATTTACAGAATTATGTGAAGGTAAATACATGCCCATATGAATTTAATTGCAATATTGGTGTTATATAATATTCTTCACTGTATGCCTAAACTGAGCAAATGTTATCTAGGTTACAATGAAAGCATTAGGAACAATATTACAAAAGTTACAAGGAATGGTCTTTCTGCAGTATTTCCAACTGAGTTTTATTCTCCTGTGACAGTCAGTGTCAGAAAATGGTCTTTGTTGGCTTGTCTTGCTTTTACAGAATCTAATATTTTAATTATGGATCAATGAAAATTTTAAAAGGTTCTGTCTTTATCAAAAAATAATTAGAAGTAGCACAAATGTAGTACACAAATAGCCTAGACTATTTATAGATGTTGCACTCAAAAATAAAAGTGCTAAATTTCTTTATATTTGAAAACCTTAATTTGAAAGGATTAGGATTTTGTTTCACTAAGCTCCTCATAAGGAAATAAAACCAGAATAACCAAATTTCTTGGTCTTATGACTCTTACCTGCATTTTATGTTTTAAACAACCCCTTTTAGCAGTATTTTCCTAGGATTCTCTCTTTCTTCTTTTCCTTTTTTTTTTTCCCCTCCAGTTGTGTTAATTTTCTTGATCCTCCCTTTCATGGAAATGATTTCAAATCAAAATGCTATCTTCTTATTTGTTTCTGGTTCTTCCTACAGCATTGTACTTCCTTTTTCACATATTTTTCATCTGTCTGCAAGGTGATGCATCCTTCAAATTTCCACTAAAGTTGTGAGAAATTAATGTTAATTTACACAATGGCTGTAATAAACACTCAAGTCTCCTTGATGATGCACCTACATTTTAGATTTATTTTCCTTTTTTTCAAATATCTTCACTGTCCTCCATCAAAATATATATTTTCTTTTTAGCCAGATTTCTGTTGCACAGATTCCCTCT